>NW_006800227.1:582240-626818 GCF_000485575.1 Poecilia formosa
CTCACTGCCAGCACTCAGGGAGTCGACACACTCATCCAGCATCAATAAACATCCTCCATATTTTGAAGACGTGACAGCAGCTGCATCAGAGCTCAAAACTAAAGTCTTGGACATCCTGAGAGATCCACCAAAAACAAGTTCAGCCTCCAAAGCAGATGTTTTACCACAACCAATGGCTGTTTTACCACAACCAATGGCTGTTTTACCACAACCAATGGCTGTTTTACCACAACCAATGGCTGTTTTACCACAACCAATGGCTGTTTCATCACAACCATCTGAACCAAAGACCAGGGAGGACTTCTTAAAGTATTCAAGGAAGCTCACACTGAGTAGAAAAACAGCACACAAATTTCTGGAGTTATCTGAAGGCAACAGAAAAGTAACGATGACAAATGAAAACCAATATTATGAAGATCACGAAGACAGATTCACTAGAAGATGGCAGGTACTGAGTAAACAACGTCTAACTGGACGCTGTTATTGGGAGGTAGAGTGGACACAAGGGAGATCAATTGAAGTAGCCGTGGCTTATGATGACATAGAAAGAACAGGGGACACAGAAGAGAGTACTTTTGGTTTGAATGAGAACTCTTGGGCATTGTCTTGCCAGCCAAGTTCTTATAAATATTATGGTGTTGATGTTGATGATGATGACGATAATGACGGTTATAATGACTGTTATAATGACGATTATAATGACGGTTATAATGGCCGTTATAATGACGGTTATAATGGCGGTTATAATGACCGTTATAATGACGGTTATAATGGCGGTTATGACGGTTATGATGACGGTTATAATGGCGGTTATAATGACCGTTATGACGGTTATAATGGCTGTTATGACGGTTATGATGACGGTTATAATGGCTGTTATAATGACCGTTATGATGATGCTGTGGTTATTCCTGTCACAAACCCCTATTCCTCCAGAGTAGGAGTGTACCTTGATCACAGAGCAGGCATTCTGTCTTTCTACAGCGTCTATGGATCTCAGATGACTCTCATCCACAAAGCAGAGACCACATTCACTCAGCCTCTACATGCTGGGATTTGGCTTTCACGTTCAAAAGGAACCAGTGCAGAGTTCATTCAGTTAAAATAAACTGAAGCTCAATAGCTCAGTTTAGATCTCTGGTTTATTCTATTTTAAAACTTTACAATTTCAAATGTTGAGAAGTTTATCAAGATGTAAATAAATTTTTCATGGGGACTTTGCAAAGAATTTACCAATTTTCAAAAATAATTCCTTGTTAACTGGTTAAATACGGATTCTGGAAGATGAAAATACTGGGGATTTGAGTCAATGTTGCGGCATTATGTACAACTGTAAATAAAGCTAAATATCAAACATATATATTATGGTTTTAAATATATTTCACAGTGATTTACTAATAAATTTCCATCTAGGTGTTGTTAATATTAAACCTATAGATTCTATGTTTTTTGTTATCAATCTTAACTCACAGCAAGGCATTGTTTTATGGTATTACAAAACAATACCCGATATGCTCAAGATATACGCTGGAATTGTCATTTATGTTTTAATTTAGAACCATGCAAACCACAGAAATATAAAGCATAATTTTATAAGTTGTATGTTTTAACGTTATCAAATGGTGAAATTACATTTTGTATGCTGGCACATTAGTTAATTTGAAACTGACTTGTTCTTCTTGGTTTGGGTACTTTTTAAAAACTGGATTCACCTCTTGAAATCCAAATATGTGATTTTACTCTTCAAAATGATGTTTGAATGAAAATAAAACCTATACTGAATTGTTTTAATAAAGAAATTAACATTTTCTGTATGATTATGTTTCAGACAAAAAAAAATAAAGTTGTTTTGTTTTCTGTCAGTGTGAAGTTGATTGGTTTTAAACTTACCAAAATGTATAACCACAAAGAAATAATCTAGTACTGCAATCACTAATAGTAAAATATCAGACTATTTCAAACAAACATTTTTAAAGGAGTCTTATTGGATGTTGTTGGAGAGAGATGAAAAGGAGAAGCTGAAAAGTTTATTAAACAAAAGAAATACTGTAATATTTGTCTTGCAACTTTCTGGTTACAGAAAGTATTCACAGTGCTTCACTTTCTCCACATTTTGAGATATTTCAGATTGTANTATTAAACTTTTGCTCCTGCTGTCTGGATGTCCAACCCACAGATAGTTAAGAATATATGCCTATCATTGCATCTGATCTGTTTCAAATAGTAAATCTCACCCCTCTGATCAGGTGTTTACCCCCAGGCTTTAAAAACACTGACTAAAAAAAACAACAAAAAAAACGAACAATCTGGACAAATCATTAATGTAGAACCACAGGCTGATCTCCACCTTCCTATTCATCAGAAAAATAATTGAAAAAACTGTTTTTTCAGCAGATAAATGGTATATTAATGACCAATCGCTTTGATGTCTTTCAGTCCGATTTCAGTCCACAGTACTAAGACTGTCCTAGTCAAAGAGTCCAATCACATCCATATAAACACAGACTGTGGAAGAACTACAGTGCTGGTTCTGTTGGATCTCAGGGCAGCATTTGACATTGTTGACCATCAAAAGCAATTGTATAGCTGGATTGGACTCTGGTACAGTACTTAAACTTGACAGAAGAGGAATTAGTTTCAATAGAGAACTTCTTATGTGAGCAGACACATGTAAGGTACTCCAAGGTTCAGTCCTGGGACCCCTTCTATTCAATATCTATATGCTGCTATTAGCTCAGGTTATAACAAGAGATACGTTTTGCTACAAAGCATTTGCGCTCAATGGAACAAAACTAATCAAATAATTTTTGGACCTAAAAAAGAAAACATGAAGAGTAAGATTAGGTTATTACAGCGATTCGGGTGAAATCTAGGAATAGCGATGGACTCGTACCTGAACCTTCAAGGACACATAAAGACAGTTACAAGGACGGCCTTCTATCACCTGACGGACATTTCTAGGATTAAAGGACTAATGTGTCAGCTTAACACTGAATGATTCACCACTAAATTACTTTAAAGACAAGTTGTCATATTTAGCTTTCAGATCTTCTTCATGTCTTCTGAGTCAAGTCTGCTCTGCATACCCTAAAACTAAACATGGAGAATGTCAAGAAAAGCCGAGATCATCCCACTTCCCCATGCTGGAGATTTTAGTTTAATAGTAACAATAAATAAAGTTACCTTTAAAATTAATTACACAAGTGACATCAAGACCCAACAGTAGAGTCAGACTGTAATAAAATTAATCTGGTTGTGTGTATTGTTATTGTGTCCTGCAAACTTTGTTTTAATTCTTTTTTTTTATGATCATAAAAAATCAGAGAGTTTTATGAAACATTAATACCAGTTTGTTTCTATGTACTATTTCAGGGATATGTACAGGAGAAGTACAGTTAGTGATTATGAGAACAAGATGTCTTGAAAGTTGCATGAAGTTTTGCGTTTTGAGTAAAAGACACACAGCCTTTATTAGTTTGTTGCAATTGTAGCCAGAATACAGGAAGATATTTGGCTCAAGCTGTGTCGGATTGAGGTCGGATTATGTTTGTGCTATAAACGAACCGTCTCCGTATGTTTTGGACCGTATCCTAGTCTGACTGCTGTGTTTACATCTAAACGAATGAGCCTCACCAGGCAGGAAACTGACTAAACACACCAGGTATGAAAACACCAGGAGATTCACAATTGCTAAAAATAAAACTTTGACTTAAAACTTATGTGAGATAATTTAGTGGACTGATGAGACAAAATTGGATTAAAAAAAGGTGTTTGTCCCGTAAAATCTGATGTTAAGCTGCTTTTCAGAAAGGGAACAAAGTGACAATGAAACACGGTGGTGGCAGTGTGATGGTCTGGGCTGCTTTAGGATCTGGATAGTTACTGTAATTGATCGAACATTATTTACAGCATGATTTTCTTTTTAGAAAACCATGAAAAAGAAAAACTTTACAAGGCTAAATAAGCACAGCAGAGTTTTGAGAGGTGATTTTAACTAAAGTAATTGCTATTAGTCACAAAAATATAATTTAAATAGTAGAGTTACATGACTTTGGAGCACATAGAAAACTTTTGAAATCCTTCTTATAATTTTAAACAGTACATGAGCCAGAAAAAACCCTCCTACCTGCAGACACTTACCGTCAGAGAACTATTCTCTGAACAGTTCATTCAGCTCCATTCATGCATCATTTAAATCAACAAATGGTTGGAAAAAGGAAACGAAAGGCTTTATTTAGCACAATCAATTTACAGTTCAGTTAAAGTGAATAAATTGCATAATTTGTATTTACTGACAGGTCATAACTGCAAAAAGAGAATAAAGAGAGAAGGGTCTTTGAAGCAGTGATCAAATCCCATGATGGCGTTAAAATTCAAGACGGATCCAGTCCTCCTACTGGTCAGGAAAAACGGTGAATAAAAAAGAAATTATCAAGTCCAGAGGAAACAAAATAATAAAACTATCAACAGTCCATCAATGCCTAATCATTTCCTTTAATCTCAGATGTCTAAATCTGAGATTACAGACTCCCTCCATCTCCAGTTAAGTAGCAATAAAAACAACCGAGGCTCATTCAGGTCCTTTAATATCCGCCTGGCAATAAAAAGTAAAATAAAATAGAAATACTGGAATGGATTTATTCATGTTTTCATCCAAAAATACTAGATAAAAAACAACACAGGAAAAATCCCTGTGGTGTCGTCAAAAGTTCAACAATCTGCTAAACATCAGAGGAATGAAATGTAGTTTTTAGGCACAATCCCACGTTTTCCGCCTACAACTCCCAGAATCCACTGCTCATCAACCGGCTCCACCTGCGTTAGGACGTCACCGACCTGCAGGAGACGGAACAAAATAAATCTTTCAAAACTGATTCCAGCAGAGGATTTAATAAAAAACCATAATTTCATGTACCTTCAGTGTGAGCTCATCCTCGTTCTCTGCTGTGAAATCAAACACAGCTTTAGCCGTTCCTTTAGCTGCAGATTCCTGGCCTGTGATTGGCTGAGCTGATGAGAAAAAATAAAGTAGATAAAAAACAGAAGTCGCCTTTTTAAAACGTCAACAAAAACAAAGTTCTTCTCAATTAAATATTAGCCTAGCATCTTAAATTTTCACAAATTGAGCTTAAAATGTATCTGTAAACTCATCTTATTCTTATAATTTTATTTTATTTATTACTTAAAGCCCTTATAGTTGCTTAAACAGCTTTATAACTGAGTGTATTCTCGTACCCTGACTGAGTTGCGTGAAAGCAGCAGGAAAAAGTCCCTCCCTCCCGTCCAGTCGTCCTCTCCTCCACTCTGCATCCACATGCTCAGTCACTTGAATCAGCGCCCCCTTCTGGAAGGACAAGTCCTCTGCAGTCTGACCCGGGAAGTCGAACAGAGCCACCACCCACTCGTCCGTCTGTTTACAAAACGACTCGGTTTTAGAGCGTTTATAATTTCATACACTGACTAAAATCAATGCTGCTTTGAAGGAGAACATTTATAAGATTTTATTATTAAAAATATGTTTTAATAACACAAAGTGATGTGCATAGAAGATATAGCTAAACACACTCACCTTTACATCTGATGGTTGTTTTAGTGTTGCTGAGGAAAAATATGCAAAAAAATTTGAAAAGATTGTTTTTAAAGAAAAAACAATGTATAAAAACATTAAAATGACAACAGAGAAAAAACCCCCACAAAGCTTAATAAAACAAAAACCATATTTAATTATATAACATGTTCAAAAACTAGCAGACAGTGAATACAATTAGTAACAATTCTCTGTTATTGTACCAAAAGAGTCAAGTATAATAACTTGTACAGTTTCTACACTCTGAGGCTTCAGTTACATGAGGAATATAGTTTTCTATGTAAACATGTTTCTGTCTGGTGCTGCGTTATTCAGATACTGACCTTAGAAGGAAACACGAAGTCCAAATTGATGATTGCTAGCTGCTCTCTCTCTCTGCTACTTATCTAATCCTGATCGCTCGATCACAAAAGTACACAAGCATTACAAGAGCTTCTTTATCCTCTGTTTCTATTTATAAACTGAAATGTTTCTATTTCCTTCAAGTCATAGAATATAAAATATGATTTTTGTGTAGTGACATTTTGTTGCCAGTTTTGAACACACAGTCTAACACATTTCCTTCCTCATACGTCTGGTTCACACAGCAAGATTTTTAAATGGTCGGTCGATGTTTCCAAACACAAAAGATCAAATATGTGACGATAAAAAAAGCCTTAGGTTACAATTTGGTGAATAACTGAATAAAGAAAAATGGCACATTCTGCACATCTTCCATTTAACCACTCACCTTGTTTGTACAATATTAGAAATATATTAACACATGAACATAAATAAATAATTACATTTATTTTTAAAAAAAGAAAACAAGTGTTTTAATGCCTAAAATGCGATAAAGCATTCTGTTAGTGAATTTAAACCACTAATGGTTCAAATTTTAGCCAAATTGATTTTGTGAGATTTCAGGTGGGAAATTTCACAAACACTCGCAAAATCTCTCGATATCAAACGCAAGTTACAAACATAAACAAACATGGCCGACAAGGAAGAATCAATAGTGACAGTTAGTAGATTATATTTGAGAAAAAACTATAGAAAAACTTTCTAGTGTGCCATGACGGTTGCTTTGCCTTCTTTACTTAGAATGAAGTAATATCTCTTGAGACTATCTGAATAATCGAGTCATAACAAAAATCGCCATTAAAATCTTGCTGTGTGAGCCACGAATTACCAACTTAACTCAGGTGAGTGTAAACATTCATTCCAGCGATTAAAGAGTTAAACACTGATGTAAAGCTAAAAGCTTTCTTTGTCTCACCAGAGCTTTCCGTTTCTCCGGACTCTGCCGCCTCCTGTTTAGAGGTTTCTCCCGGCGTCGGCTGTGGGAGGGGCTCCACCACCTCCATGAAGTTGAGTGGGAATATTCCCGTCCGGCCGTGGATCTGGCCCCGGGCCCACTCCTCGCCAACCAGCTCCAGCAGGCCGATGACGTCGCCCTGAGAGAAGGTGAGCTCGTCGTCATCCTCTCCCTCGTAGTCAAACAGAGCGACGCATCGCGGGCCGCTGCAGAGACAGACGGCACGTCTGGTTTTTACCGCTTTCAGCTTCAATTTGTGGTTTTGTGAGCGTTGTTTCTCTCTGACCTGACAGCAGGAGGGTCCGGCTGCTCTTTGAGCTCAGCAGGCTGGACAGGCAGGATGGACTGAAGAAAAACAGAGGAAGAACTTTGAAAACACCAGACAACACTGACTGAACATCCTCGTTAAAGTCCAGTTAGTTCTGCTTGTTACGCTTTAGTTTACATGTCAATGTCAGTTTATTTATATACAACAGATGTTGACAAACGTATTGCACAATTCACCAGTAAGAACAAGAAAAATACATTTAAAAGTTTATAATTATAAAAGAAACTCAGACTCTGTTTCAATCGACCACCAAAGAGTAAAAATGGGTTTAAATGTAAATATCATGTAAATATGATGGATTCCCTGCTGGTTTGGTTAAAAAAGTTAAGTGGAAATTTTGGTATTTTAAAATTACAATAATTTATACAAGTAACAAAAAATTAAAATCAGGCAAAAGAAAATTTTTCAGTTTCTTTTCAGTAAAAAACAACTGCAGGTGTGTGTCTGGTTGATCTTTGGTTTGATTCAGTGGGCAGAAAATCCAGAAACTGAACTCAATTAAAAGCAGAAATACTTCATAATAAAGTTACTCAAGTGAAAGTAAAAAGTTCAGCATAGTACAAATACTCCTAAAAGTACATTATTACTCAAGTAAATGCAAAGTTACTGAAGTAAATGTAGGTAGTTACAACCAACTGTGAGATTATCCTGCTGCACTGATCACAGTACAGATTGTTGTATTAGACATGCTAGTCTGCCACCTAGTGGTGTAACTTATACAACTTTGGCTCTTTAAGGAGTGAATGATTTATTTCTTTATATTTAAAATCATCCTCTTTATTTGATGTTTTTAGGATGTTGTACAAAAACTGATTCTCAGTTTTTATATTTTTGTTCAAATATAAAATTTAAGTTTATAACCCTAATCTCTGCTTCAAGCCAGTGGGTCAATCTGTTATTTTTCAGCTCAAAAGCTACGTCCAGAAGCTGAGTTGGGTTTTAACCATCTGACAGAAGAAGATTTGTTGAAATTGTGTAAAAACTTTAAATATTTAATCAGTGAGCTTCCAGGATTTACACTTTTTAACAGGAATAAATACCATCTGTCTGTACCTGGAAGTCAGACGGGTTGAGGTCTTCTATGGCCGTTTTCGACTCGCCGTCCTGATGTTGGACCGTCTCTGGCTGGGTGTCCAGGTCCAGGAGACACTGAGACGGGCTGGTGTCGGCCGTAACGCCGCTCTGATCCGTCCCTTCACCCGCCTGCTGCGACTCGGCAGGAGCAGGGTTTGGATCGTCAAGAACGATCAGGACTTCCTGCTTCTGGAAAACAAATTTAAATGACTACAACACTCTGTGTTTCATTCTGATTTTAAGAGTGTTTGTGTGAGAGTACCATGTAGCTGCTGAACAGAGGGTGTCCAGGTTTGGGGCGAGGCGGCAGAGGCGGGCCTTTCTTTGACACCCTCTGAGTCTGCATCTGATTGGCCGATGAAAACTGCTCAGCTTTGGCAGCAGCAATCTGATTGGTTGAGGAGTTTATTGCAGGGGGAGGCGGTCTGCTGGGGGCGGATTTGATTGGTGGAGGACGAAGAGGGAGGAGCTTAACGCTTGGTGGACTTGGGAAAGAAAAGGACAAAATATGAATGAAAGTCTGAACTTATGATTATGTGTTTTTACTCCTGTAGGACAAAAAGGTGATTAAACATTTCTCTGCAGGTGGAGTGAAGCAGCCACACATGATGCAACTAGTGATCATTTTACTTGTTGATTAGGCTCAATTCTGATGATTAATCAATCTTTTCATACATTACAAATATATTAAAAGAAGAAAATAGACATTTTTGTGCCTGAAATAGGAAACAATCCATCTGCAGCTAAAAAAGACTCTTCTAACATCATTATGTGAAAAGCTCAGCCGTTTCTGCTCAACTTAATATCAGTACGGTACACGGATGATCAATTGATCATTTTTGAATTAACCGAAAAGCCATTTAACAGGATATGTTTTACAGGATTGTACCAGGTGAAGCTAAATCTTCCACTGGAGGAAATTTAGGTAGAATATATTCACAAACAAAGAAAAAATTTCATCTTAAATGCAAACTGTACGTGACTTTGGTTGAGTTTTGGCTCAATTAAAAATGGTTCTTTTTAGAGACTATATACTCCTGTAAACAATTCATTACTAAATTAGCTGACAATTATTCTGAGTTCATTCACTCAGAAACATCAAACCTGCAGTCTTTGGGTTTTATGTAGAAGTACTGATATAAATGGTACATCAGACCTCAAACACAGATCTGGATGAAATAGAAACTTTCTAGATAAATGACCTTAACAAAATGTCACCTCCATCCACAGACAGAATGAGGCTTTTAATCAAAGTGTTTACTCCCAACTATTCGGTCTTTCTTACCGCTGAGGGAGAGTCGGCCCAGCAGACGCCGGGTTAGCAGGGATGCTAGCTTCAGCTTTGGCCGGGGGAACGGAGGCTTTCCTCATGGCGGGGGCCGGAGCCGGAGTCGGGGGTTTCGGCGGTCCTGGAGGCTTGGTGGGTGCAGCCGGACTGACCGCTGCAGCTTTCAGAGGGACTGGGTTTGGATCTGGACGCGCTGGTGGCACTGCAGTTGGTTTGGGGGCCAGACTAGGAGCTGCAGGAGGAAAACAGGTGATTCATTATATTTATTCATCACATTAACCTAAGACGAATAAATCTGGTACATAAAAAGGTAGATCTGTAGCTACTTCTTTTACAGTTAATGTGGTGATTATATTGTTTTGAGTTTAATTTCTGTGTTGCTACGATCATCTCTCATAGGACATTAGCGCCCTCTGCTGGCCTTAAATTCTCATGCACCTGTTGCATGCAGTTTATACAGAACCATCAATAATTCAGAATATAATTTACTGTGTCACCAGGTGAAAGTCTTTATGTAGATTATTTAAACAGACTGGTGTTTTCCAGCCTTTATTTCTGCCAGTTATAATGGTTTTCTGCTAATAGCTAATGAAATCCTGACATTTAACCAATAAAAAAAAAACATTTCAAGTTGATCATGAGAAATAATCGCCATGTGTGAAGCTGCAGATGGTTCAGATAAAACAATAATGGCTCCATTTCACTTCAACAAGCTGCCAGAAAACTGAAAATATGCTGAAACACTGAGTTCCTTTAAATCAAGTAAAAAAAACAAAAAACACCTGCTTAGAGCTCAATTTGATTAATAACTGGAAGAACATATTTGATGATTTCAATGCTGGCATTTGACAAAATGTAATGTTTATTGCTTGTTTCATAATTGGTTACTGTGTAAACAACCCTCAGTTTCAAAACAAAACGCTTTGTTTTGAAACAACAAAGTGTTTCAAACTTTGTTTGAGTACACTCAGAGGAGACAGTGACTCCTCATCCGACAGGTCACTGTCAACAGAGGAGTACTCTGTGGTCATTAAGGGGAGGAAATGGTCAGCAAAAAGTCTGAAAAGCTTTGTTGTTAACAATTAATCGATTGCTAAGCTAGTTGACGATTATTTTTCATATTCAGTTAATCGTGATTAATCACGATTAATCATTTCAGCCCTATTAGTACGGGGTTATTTCAGCCAAATGTTGCCTTTCTGTCAGTAAATCAGAGCAGACTGAAGCAACTTTTATGTTTAGCTTGACTTTGTTGAATGTCAAACCAAACGTAAAAGTTTCCTCTGGTTTGATGATAGAAAGGCAACATTTGGCTCAAATCAATACTGTTAATACAGTTTTGGCAGAACTTCAGAGTCATATTTTCCAGAATGAAACTAGAGAGATTGGACATATGAGAAGTACTGATGCGGTTTTATTTCTACCATGAGGCATCAACAAAAAGCCCCCAACTGTCTGCATCTATTGGTTGACGGCCTAGCTTAAAGAGCCAATAAAACTGCTGTTACTCAGCCAGCAACACACACCAAGACTCCTACACACTTGAAGCACACAACAACAGTGGGGGCTTGTTTCTTCTCACACAATCATCCCATTCTCCTCCCACAAAGTTTAGATTGCATCACACAGGCCTCCCTCTTTGAGCCGGACCCAAGCACATAGTCACATACAAACACTTAGCACATAAAACTACTCCACATGTTTGCATGTTTCTGCCACAAAACAAATGAGCTGCATTTGTGTCTCTAAGCTCTCAAACGGCCCATTGTGCCGCAGCTACATCCAGATCAGTGTCGAAGAAACTCGGACACACAGCAGGGCCTGTAGTCTCACCGCTGCCTCTGCGAGGGGAAGTCGGTGCTGCCGGTTTGACGGTGGAACGGATACTTCCTCCTTTCACTGAAAAAGGAAATAAACACAACATGGAAAATCATTTAAATGTAACTGATCCCCAAAGCAACTTTTGTTTTTGCTGCTACATATCAGCTGTTCACTTGGTTCTATAGACCCTAAATAGGGTTTAGGACGGTTCCACAGGACCTGCTGGCGGTAAATAGAGTAAATGACCTAAATATTAGTAAATATTTAGGTAATTTAGATAACCTAAATGAATACCTAAATAAATGACACATTTAAACAGTTTATCGACAGAAAATAAGGTGATTTGGGATTACTTTAATAGACATCTTTTTTACTTGCTCTAACTGTTCATTATTATTATTTTAAGTATAATAAAGTGACTCTGCATTTGTCTTCTGTGGATAATATCAATTACGTTCAAACAGCAGCTGGGAGGGAAGAAACACCGTCACAAAAAGAAATCAGTGACTCTATTCACCAAGCCTCTTCTCAGCCTCAGTTTGGTCTCCATGGTAACCAGCTGCTGTACTGGCAGTTTGTACTACTTTCATCACTGCTTTGTTCCAACTCTGATGTCAACCTCAGCATCAGGATATCAGGATTCACCAGAAGATCGTCAGCTAACATCTCTGCAGATCACACACATCCTGGACACAAACTGCTTAAACTTGTACCTTTAAGTTAGTGCTACAGAGAGCTATTTGTGGGAAAAAATAAAATAAAACTGTTGCCACAGAGACAGTTTCTTCCTCCAGGTTGTCTCTCTGATTAACTTAAATCAAGCCAACTTTCTGTTGTGCAACCTTTTAAAAATGACATCAAAAACAAAACAAAGATGACTCCCAGCAATGCATAAAGACTGCTAACTGGAAATATTAACGTTTCTTATTCAGCTGTAGTGACGAGAGAGAAAGAGAAATAGACCAAACCAGCATTTATTAGCAACAATAAGGTACGCAGCTCACTGTAGACTGACTCCAACCACACCACTCTGAGCAACCTCACTAGTAAAGTTTGGTTAAACTTTACTGTCCTTGAAGGGCAAGATGCTGCACACTCAGCAGGTCCACACATAAAAAACCCCCCAACAGCCTCATTAACCATCTTTAAGCACAGACAAGGGTAACCTAACCCTTAGTCTGCTTCCAGACTGTCTATCGGTTCTACAGAACGTCATTCTCTCATCTTGATGGTTCAAACTCGACCTGTAGTGTCGTAGCTTTCATCAGTGATGTGACATCATAGAGGTCAATAAGACTGTCGAGAGGAATGCCAGATATTTTACTGCATTATTTAATAATGTCCTGCAAACTGTTTATAATTCCTGACTGTTGAGTTCGCCAAAACAAGCCCTCCATTATCACCCCTAGATAAATAAAGGTTCTCCTTGTCTGGACTGAAACCAGGAGAAACAAAAACAACATTGTAGAGCATGAAGTCGACAATAAAATTAGTTTCCCTTGAGTTAGGAAGACAGAAGACATTTATACATTCTTGCATAGAATATAGATAAATATTTTTATTTCATGTTTTTAGTTCAGGTTTATTTTGCTGTTCAATAATTGCAGAAACGTTAAAGAAAAAATAAGTAAAACAGAGCAGATTATTATGCAAATACCAGCAGGGATGTAAAAACATATTGACTTTGTAGTAATAGTTACTGAGTCTGGGAGGAAGGGCATGTGATGATGCTCCTCTGTGCACCCAGGATGCAGCAGCCTGTCACTGCGCTATGATGGTAAATGTGGCGTTTTGATACGAGCCACATCAATCGAGGACTAAAACTTGACATGAAGTAACGCTGAGGCAGCAGTGTAGAAGAAGCAAGAAATGTGATGCTAGTGTGTTAGCATCAATGATACTGCTCATTTTAATAACAATTTTATTTGGTGATTGTTGTAAAGACCTCTAATAGAGGAGCTTTATTATTTAGCTTTATTTGCCCTGCTGACCTCTGATTAAATGTCCAGTTTAGAAAGAACACCAGAACTTGGGAGACTAAGGCTAATTTTTTTAAACCCATTATCGTCTAAAGTTAAGGAAATACATTTTTAACCACTGTGCATGTCAGCACTGTAGCAGCTTCAGAGTAAACCGTGGTGGTGACACTGATCTCATATGAAGCTCATCTGCAGGCCATTGAGGAGTTGAGTCAATAACTTCCTTATCAGCAGCTGCTGCTAATTCAGGCTATCTGGGAGCGTAAACAGGAAGAAGAACACTTCCTTCTAGCAAATATTTGGAAAGTAACCAGAGGCAAATTAGCAAATATCTGCTAACAGACAAGAAGAGTTTCACAACCACATCAAGTTAACCAAGTTTTAGAGCTCATCCACTATTGCTGCTGGGCAAAACAAATGGAAAAAAGAAATAAGAAAAGTCAACACACAAACCTGAAGCGTTAGCTGAAAATATTAGCAGAGCTGCAGAATCACTGGATCATTCAGATGCAATAAAAAAATACAGTGACTCTCCTGATGTGGAGGCTAAACAGAGGCTTCAGTGAGAAAACCACAGATTGTTCACAGAGTGTCAAAGAGGTGAAGTGTCATCATCGAAACACCTGACTGAGACCCCAATGAAATGATTAAAATCATGTAGTTGTTGATAAAGCTAGATTTTCTGCTTTATTATTCAGGTTTGTTTGTATTTTTAAATTCCTGGAGGGTTGAGAAGACAGAAGAAAATACTGGTCTTTGAAAATGATCAAGTAAAAATAAAAACAAACTTTAAAGAAGCTTTGAAAAAATTAAAGACCATGCAATTAACTTTAATTAAAATTGTAATTGGTTAAAAGTGGTTCAGAATGGAGATGTAACCTGACTAAAGCTCACCAGCTTGGGTCACAGTGTTCTGCGTAGCTTCGCCTCCACTCTGCGGCGGCGCGCCCAGGCTGGCTCTGGGGGCGACCGGAGGCCTCTTTGGGGGTCCTGGGTTCAGGGCGAAGGAGTCGCTGCTGATGGAGGACGTGAGTTTGGGTGGAGGCGGCCTGGGCGCCGGAACCGGGGCGCTTGATGGGAGCGGTTCTGTAACAGTCTGTGGTTTTGGAGTTGTGGCGGGCTTTTCAGGAGATTGGGAAGGTTTGATGTCTGACCCCGGATCAGATTTTGATGCTTCTGCAGAAGACGGAGCTTCAGGGTTTGACTCTGCCGTTTCTACGCTGCCTGATTCCACAGCAACACCTTCGTCTTCCCAGAATACCTTGCTGGAGGGTTTGGGGGAAGGTGAAAAGCTTTTGGGCTTTGGAGCGATGACAGGTGGGGTCGATTTGGCCGGTTGCCCCTGGAGACGGGGCCGAGGTCGAGGCTCTGGTCTTTTTGTGACAACGAAACCCTCAACATTCCCCGTATTCAAGTCTCCACAGCTCTCATCAGCGACCTGCTGCTCGAACGCTTGTATCCTCGCTCTCAGAGTCGCCATGTCCTCTTCCTCCGCTCCGTCCTCGCTCTCTGATTGGCTGCGCTCGCTGTCGTCGCTGCGGTGATCGGGGATGCCCCAGTCGTCGGAGCTGAACGCCTCCAGCAGCTCCTGCAGGTACTTCCCGTTGCTCCCCTCCGGGTTGGTGGCGTCGCTGGCTGTACGCGCCGCTAACGTGGCCAAACCGTCCTCACGCAGCTTCACCAAAGTCTGAACTTTAACCTCGTCGCTAATTGGCTGGCGAGCTAGCCTCGTGCGTGGGCGTGGCCTGGGGCGCTCCAAGGGCACATCTGGGGATGGGTCAGGCAATGCTGACGCCGAAGGCAACTGCTGGTCACTGAGGAAGTCGGAGCATTGCGTGTGTGTGGAGGTGTGTGTTAGAGGCTCAGGATGTGTGTTGGTCGCTACGCTGTCCGCCTCAGAGGAGCCAACAGTTGACTGGCTGGAGGTGATGATGACATCAGCAGCATTCGGAGGTCTGGAAGTGCAGGAAGGAGGAGGCGGCCGGGGGGGCCTCGCTGATCTTCTGTCTGAGAACAGAAAACACTCCTTTAATAATAAACATTCAAATCTAGAACTCCCTCCAATCAGCTGCCTGGTTTACCGCGAGTCTCCTGAGGGTCGGCGGCGGGTCCTGGGTCAGTCTGTGTGGCGATGGTGGTTCTGCAAACCGAAGGTGAGGAGGAAGAGGAGGGGGCAGGAGGATGGAGAACCTGCTCCTGTGTTTTCTCTCTGATCACCTCCTCATAGGAAGGAGGCGGCTAAAGAAGGAAACAAGGGTTAAAGGTGACCTATAACGCTTCCATGAACAGGCTAGGACAGATCTGTGGTCTACACAAAACCTGTTTATCACATTTTTACACAAAATCAGCTTAGATAACGAAATTTTATTCTGGTCAGTTCAGCCTATTTTGAGCTGTTTTAGGGAGTCTTGTCACTTTAAATCCAAATAAGCTGCTGCTGGCCACGCCCCCAAACTTAATGCTTACACTCACACGTGAAAATGGCTGCAAACAGATCCAGAATTATACAACCGGACACCTTTGAAAAGCATAACCAACAAGAATGCAGCAAGTGGTTTCTGGATGTTAAGTCAACAACAAAATATTTGTCACTTCCAGCAGCCACTGTACAGCACATACGGTGGTAAAACCAGCCGACCACACACACTGGAGCTCAGCTTGGGTTGCTAGGTGACGGGTGGAACTCTGTTGGGGTTGCTAGGTGACGGGTGGAACTCTGTTGGGGGTTGCTAGGTGACGGGTGGAACTCTGTTGGGGTTGCTAGGTGACGGGTGGAACTCTGTTGGGGGTTGCTAGGTGACGGGTGGGGCTTCTGTAGGGTTACTAGGTCAGGGGCAGTGTCTGGACATTTGTGACGTTACATTTAGAAACTCACTAACCACATTTAGTCACATTTTGTAATTTATTGATATTTATTGTTACCCTCTTTGACAAACGGCAGAGAAAATAATGAAACTAAACATATGAACAATAGGGACAGTTTTGTAGGCTCTAAACATCATTATTGTGTATCAGCATTCTAAAGTTAAGAAATGGATCCTCATAAATGATAAATGCCCATGCCTACTTCAAATTTAGGTTGGCAAGCAGTTAAAACACAGAACACCAAGAATGGATGTAATTTAAACACACAAGTAAATGACAGTAGCGTGTTTGCTGCTAAATCTCCCACCATGTCGTAGAAATGGACTCTAAAGTTGTCGTTTATCATCCAAGCCTCACCTGAATCGTCGGAGCGATCGTGGGTCCCCAGATCTGTGCAGGCGGAGGAGGAGGTGGAGGAATCCCTCCAACGGCTCCAGGAAACCAGGATGTGGAGGGCAGCGGCTCTGCTGCCAAGATGGTGATCTCTGGTCGCCTAGCAACCGACAAACAACAGGAAGTCATAAAGAGAGCGATGTGGCAGGGATGCACAAATCAAATCAGTTAGTTTATAAAAAGAACAAGGAGTCAGTTTGTAAAAATGGCTTCAGCTGATTAATTCAATTATGTCTTTCTATTCAAGCAGTGAAAATAGTTTGTGTTAATAAAGATCAGTCAAAGTTATCAATAAAAAAAAATAGATCCTTTCTTATAATTAATATTTTTTTCTCAAATGGCACTGTTTGAAAGAAAAACTATTTCTGGACAACCACATGTCTAAACAGATTGTGAAGTGAATATTTTTTAGGTTAAAATTGTTTTACTGTATATAAAAAAATAAAAAACAAACTGAATCATGTTCTGGTATAAATCTTCTAAAATATTTTACATGACAGAGTATCAGGACTAAACTAAATTATTTAAAATACAAAAATAAAGTCATAATATTAGTAGAATAAAGTCTTCAAGAGGCTCAACGTTCTTCATTTTAATGTATTTTTTTATGTAGGAGTTATAACATTTCTACCTCTTTCTCCTAATGTTGCAACTTCACTCTGATAATATGACTTTTTGTATTAATGCAACTTTTTTGGTGTTATGATTTACTCATACTTTGACCTACTGTTGTACAACTTTATTCTCATAATATGACTTAATTATTTTTTCTCTGAATATTTTGACTTTATTCTTGTAATTATTTTTTTTTCAACTGGCTCCGATATTTCATGATAACTTTAACACTTGAAACTTTCTACATGTTTTTATTTCTCTTCAGGTCATCATGTTTGTGATGGGGTGGCGCTTCAGAGATGAGGTTCATCTTGATATAGTTGAATTTATCCTAAATTATAAAACTCCTAAAAGTAGTTTAGGAAAATGTAGAGACTGAAAAACGGATCATATTTAACAAATAATAATAAGTGACAGTAATTAATGCTTTGTGTCTGTCTGACCAGTAAAACGACAGAAATGTCTTATAATTTAGTCCTGCTGCATGTTGGCTTTACTGCATTTATTTCAGCTGAAATAAATAATAATTATCCAGGAGTTTTACCTCCTGTCTCTGTCTCTGTCTCGTTCTCTGTCTCTGTGCGTCTCTGAGACAGTCGTGGACCTCGAAGCTGATGAGAGATTTAAAACAAAGTTAAAATAAAGCAACAGTAAGCTTAATATGAATGATTCAAGAAAGATAAACCCCATATTACTATCATTATGGTGAACCTGAACAATGTTTCAAAGCATGAACCAACATCTTTAATACCGTCACCAGAAAATCTAAAGTTAGTAGAAAAACGTCTCAAATGGTTTGTAAACATAACCAGAAGTTGAATTTAATGGTTTATTTTTTACGCATTTCAGATGTTTTCAACAAGATTTCATCTTACTGAACATTGATTATTTTAGGAAACTCTTTAAGACACTTCTACTTACTGGCCTTCAGTTTATTTAAATATCACAAATTCATAGTAAATGTTGAGATCCACTTTAAAAGAAAATAATTTCAATCCAATCACACACTGCAGAACAAGATCAGTTAATTATTCGAATGAGCTTCAACAGAAACCCACTGCATCAAGTTAAAACTGATAACCAGCTTCTATTCTTCAGCTTTCCTCTTGTCTTTATGTGTTTTAGTCTTTTTATGCTTTTTATCCAGTCTGTTTGGCATATAAACAAAACTGACGTAGCTGTTTTAAATTGGACCAAGCTTCAAGCAGACAACAGCATTTGAAATAAATCCAGAGCTTTTCCCCCTTCTGTCAACTCTTTATGTTGGGATTTATAACGCAGACGAGATCCGTTTTATTCAGGTCCAAACAGCTGCATTTAAAACTCTAAGAAACCAGAATATGACACCAGATGTCTAAGATATTTATAGCGTTCAATAAGATGGTCCAGCATCAAAACTTTGACCTGACTCACTTGGAAAAGCTTCAGATCTGCAGAATCAGGACATGTGGGTTATTTACGATACTAGAAACCTGCGTGACATCAGAGCAACATGAGGGAAGCAAAAGATGGGAAGTCGTTACGTTGTAAACTCTGAGCCGGGCTGGGTTTCAATATATCTGAAAAGGTCAAACTGCATGTTTTCCATCATTAAAGGCAACATTTCTCCACATTAACTAAAAGTTAAGCAACTCTGTAAACTTTAAATGGAAAGTTTGCTTTAGTTTGAATTTCTGGTGTTAAATTTCTGTAATCATCAGCATCTAACCTGGTTAGCTCTGATCAGGTCAAATACTGATGAACCTCATTGATTCTGCTTCAGTAAATGAATCACTGTTTATGGCTTATAAACATCCACCATGCAAATAATTATACATTGATTAACTTTGCAACATCTTCAAAAGTTCAGACAAATAGTTAGTAAAATCAAGTAAGTCTTTCATTTTCTTCTGAAATAAAAATACTACCTCTGTTTTTGTTTTTTGTTTTTTTTGACCTGACTTAATTATTTGGCAAAACAAAAAACAGAATTGGAAAGTCAGATCTGAAAATAAAAAAATTGTATTACCCACAAAAAGCCAAACAGTTTCTCTTCTAATCAAAGTTAAACTTTGGCTTCATGGCTGCAAACTTTGTGTTTCTGCTTCACAGGAAAAAGTCATGAAGTTTGTCACTTACTTCTCTTGATGACAGCTCTGATGGACGAGAGAGGACCCTGGCTGCAGACACAGGAAACATTATTTCACTTCATTCTGTACGTTTTACTGTTAAAAAGATTTTTATTACTTTTAGAGGCAAATTATCCTGATATCCAATTCTCCAGTACTTAGAATTTCAACCAGTTATTAACCCATAACAAATGCTAGAAAAAAAATTACCTTTGCAAAAAATAGTCATCCTTTAATGTTTTGAAACAAAGCAAGCATCAACCAATAAGGATGGATTAAATATTAATTACCCAGCATAACAAGAAATACACAAAATACATACAACAATTACCAGCCATCAGAAAGTTTACATGATTTTTTTTGTCAAATAATCAACATTAACATGAACACAGAGCTTAAAGTTTACCTCAACACTAAAATCAAACAGGTTTAAACTGAGCCAAAGTTGTTGGTTTTTAAAGGTAAATGTTGTGAAGCTGAATAAAAACAGAAATCATGAAGATGTTCCTGGACCTTTAACTCTGTTCAAGAGTTTCCCCAATAACAAAGACAAACTCATTTACACTGATGGAAACAAAGCAATTCACTTTGTGTTCTTTACAAAATTTACAATAAAATAAAAATTACTGCTCAAGTTATACAACGAGAAATAAAAATGTATAGATAGGGATGGGAATAATTAATCAACTAACAATAGTTTATTAGATCAAACGTCCTGTTTGATTAACTAATAACATCCACTCAAGAACAAATGACAGAAAAATTGTAACAAGATATAAAAAGACATGATGCCAAAAATCACGGTTGATTTTGAGGACTCTAAAAGTTTAATAATTTGAGAAAAACATATTTTTATTTATTCAGTCAGAACTTAAGACATCTGACAAAAAAAGTTCACATATATAATGACGTACAAATTTAAAGTTATGGAAAGATGGAGGGCCGACCAGTTTTTAAGAACTGGAGTCATTAGTCGATCAATTAACTCATTAATTGATAACTTGCATCTCTAATTAGAATTAAGTGAATGCAGTAAACGACTGATGCTGTATTAACTGTTTATTTCTGTG
Organism: Poecilia formosa; assembly: GCF_000485575.1. Lineage (NCBI taxonomy): Eukaryota > Metazoa > Chordata > Actinopteri > Cyprinodontiformes > Poeciliidae > Poecilia > Poecilia formosa. The sequence continues at coordinate 602,666 of NW_006800227.1, forward strand.
GGTTTTTGTACTTAATCTAAGTGTTGATACTGGCAAACAGTTTTAAAGCCTTTCCCTCCATTACATCATGTTTAGGCGTGTGTGTGTGTGCGTGTGTGTGTGTGTGTGTGTGGATAACTGACAGTAAAGCACAACAGAGTTTATTAGCAACTTCTTAAACATTTATTAACAGTGGGGTGACATTAAGATTACTATTAAATTAAAATCTGGAATATCCTCCATTGCTTGGCATCCGATGTGAAGCAGAATCCCGACATTCACACCAATTAAACGAACAGAGAACGCTCCGTTAGGCATATTTACCATTTGATGCTTCGCCACTCGTCTATAAATTAAGGTTCTCATTTCTGAATGTTCTGAAGGTTTGGTTTTACAGGAGAGAAAAGCTATTTCTAATTGCTTTACGATGCAGTTTAAGGCTGAGTCATCCTCTGTGGGGTTTAGTTTTACACTGGTTCACTTCTGCACTCAAAGCCGCCTTTGTTTTGCTGTTTTAAACGCGTTTTGCTGAAGGTCAGCTGCTTAAAGTAATTACTGCAGCCCAAGTCTAATAAAAAGTAGGTAACTTAATTAACACGTAAAACCAATTAAATTATTCAAAAGCTGATGGATCAAGTTCCCCTGTTTTTTATTGAATAAACACACACAGGCTCCTTTAACCCAGTGATTTATACAGGTCGCTATGCCAACCAGGAAACAGACTAAATACTTTTAGGAGTGTGTAAGAAGCAGAGACCAAATGGGAGGAAAGTTAAACTTGGAAACCTGCAAAGAAACAGGAGAAACGACTGATCTGCAGAGAAACAGCAGGACGACTTTAACCTCTGGAAGAAGTTTTGGTAACTCTTTATTTGAAGGCATGTGCATAAGACTGACATGATGACACCGTCGTAAACATGAAAGGGTCTTTATGAATGCCTTCTACTGTTATGATGAAGTGTCATTTCGTAAATAATGACACTTTTAATGCAAAGTTACATTAAAGTTTAATTAAAAGAGTCAATTTTGAAAGAATGAAGTTTATTTTTAGAGCACATTTCAGCAACAAGGAATTTGAAAGAAATTTACATCATAAAAACACAAAAATACAAAGTCATAAAACATTATATTTTTATGACATTATATTTTGTCAAGTGTCATCGTTACACATCAGATTATTGATTAATGTTTCATTGATTATGTTTCAAAATCAGCTCTAAACTGCTGGGTTTTAGTCTAGATTTAAAGGAACTCAGTGTTTCGGCTATTTTGCAGTTTTCTGAAAGTTTGCTCCAGATTTGTGGTGCATAGAAGCTGAATGCCGCTTCTCCATGTTTGGTTCTGGGGATGCAGAGCTTTGCTTTAAAACTGTCATTATTTACCAAATGACACTTCATGAAAACAGCTGCAAACATTCATGAAGGCTCCTTCAGTGTCATCATGTCAGTCTTATGGACACCTCTTCAAATAAAGTGTTACTTTAGTTATTCTTGATCCAAACGTTCATTTGAGATGATCAAAAAGATTCAGTATCAAACAGCATCGCTGCCTGAACCAGGCGGTTTTCTACATGTGGGAGAAATAAAACACACTTCCTGTTGGCAGAGACTCAACCTGTCAGCAGAGAAACCTCGTACCTGTGGCGATGCTCCGGCTTACGTCTGTCAGGCCGACCTGAGGAGAAACACAAAGCAACATTTACTTTATTAATGCTAGAAACCGAAACGATTAGCAGCTAAATGAGCTTCACAATAACCCCTAATAAAATAAAGTCTGATTTTTTTTCATATCAGATCCAATTTTGAATTTTTTCTAAGTTTCTTTTCTAAAAAGTTCAACTTAATCAATAAAATTGATTCATACTGGCAGTTTACTGGTATGAAACCATACTGACAAAATAAGCAATATTTTCCATTCAAAATTCCTTTTTGCTGCTAAATATTTGACATATGAGCTCAACAGCAAAGGTATTTATTGATGTAATGTTATTTATGCCAACTTGAACACAAAAGTATTTTCCACCATCAAATCAGATCAAAAGTTATCCAATAATGAGCCAAGAGAAAAAGTTGTTATCCATCGTTGTTTGGTTTCAGTTTAGTTTATTTTGCACAATTAAAATACAGATAAAAAATATTAAGAAAAAAAATAACAGTGGAGGAAGAGGCAAAATAGCATATAAAAAGATGCAATCAATTGATCATAAATTTAGGAATACAATCAGTAAATCTACAAAGTATTAATGGAAATTTAAATAAAATATGTAACAATGAAAAAGTGACGATCACAATTCTTTAAGTACATTTTTGAATAAAATTTAAACTTTTTACAGAAGGCCTGTTTGCAGACGACACTTGTGCGTCAGATTTACGGGCGTACCAGAAACACGCACATAAAAGCACCTTTGAATGTAAAATAAAAGGTGATTAATTGCTTTTTAAAAATGTACACATTAAAATCTATGCAAGTAATAAATCAAGCTTAATGAGTTAAAGTCCCAGCTTTAAAGAAAACAACAAAAAAAACATCAGAAAATGTTCAGGTTCTCAACTCGGTAGCAGCTTCCACACTGAAGAGTGGTAATCTGACCTGTTGGCTCTTGGATAAAGAGAACAGTCTGTTTATGTTCTGAATATCTGCTAAAGGGGAAAATGGTACCAATCTGGACACTTAATGCATTTCTAAGGATAAATATTATGATTTGGGGAAAGCAGGGGAAGAAAAACCCAGATCTGACCTTTGAACCATGTGATTCTGGATAGTTTCACACCAAAGTAAACTTTAACAGAGTCGACTTGTTGCTCTGCAAAACCAACATTTTTGCAGTTTTTCGTTGTTTTCTAATTTCAGTTTAAACAACAAGTTATCCAGGAATGTTAAATGTTAAACGTTTCGTTATTTAGTCTGGTTGCTTTGCAGCTACAGAGAAAAGTGATGAGCTCATCTAAACTTTGTTTTCCACCAGATGAATCATTGCTTTTATCTGCCCACTCATGGCTCCAGCTTTAACATGGACGCCACCTTCTCCCCTCCTTAAACCAATTCTTTCTCATCTGTTTTCGCCATAATTTGCATTTTTATTTCTCAAACAAGATGGAGAACAAAGACATTCATTAAGGTGGAAAATGTCACTCAACATTTCACTCTATTTCACCTAAATTTACCACATTAAAATGCAGAATATGCTAATCAAATGAAGCAGTTTTCTATTTAGTCTTGTAGCAAAGCATCACTTTAGATACGTGTCGAACTGTTAACTCAAACTTAGTCTCACATTTTTTTAAATTTAATGATGTAAAAAAAAAAACTAGAGAGGAAGATTTTCCTGTCTGGATGTGAACGTTTCCATTGCCTACCTCGTTCCACTGCTTTTCTTCACAGTCCAAACTGTAAACCAGGTCAGCTTGATTTCTCTAAGAATCTAAAAAAAACTAAACTTTAAAGCCTAAAAAGTATTTTTTGCTTCTTAGTTTTCTTCACGTTTTGCCATTTGAAAAGTTGAAAGTTAATCCCCTCAGGCTTGTGTCTGCTTTTCCTCTATTTTCCCAGCCTCTGAAACTCTAACCGGACCGCCCGTCAGCTCCGGATGGCTCCCCCGATTGGCTGGGAGCTTCCAGGAAGTGGGGCTGTGATTGGCTGCAGCGGGATTCTGCAGGAGACATCAGGGTTTTAACACTTCCAGATGTTTGTCTTAGTGTTGAGTTGGAGCTGCGCTGCAACACGCAGAAGAACAACGCAGCAGATTTCGCATGGCGCTCGTCATCGGTATGCTTTCTGCTCTCTAAGGAGGAGGTCAGAGGTCAAGGTTGAGAAATGTCCAGCTATATTTTACAGTTTACATCTACCAAGGGGAAAATAATTAAAAAGAGTTTGCAAAAGGTTTTATTTTAGAAGAAACTCAAACATTTCTGATCACAATTTTACTTTAATCTCTGAAATCCAGGCTTATTTTATTATATCCTTGTTATGAAAACGTAAAATACTCGGATTTAAAGCTGCTTATTATTGAGTCAGATACCAGCTTCCAATAAACCAAGAGACTCATCTTCCAAGACCTGGTTCACTCAGACATCTGTTGGAAAGGCGAGTTGAATGTTTTAAAATTAAGCCAATTATTTTCCAGCATGTTTCTGATAAAATGGTTGGAAAATGGAGTTTATAGAAAAAAAAAACAACTCAGATGACGAACAATTAATAACAGATTGACAGAAGAGTGATAAAACTTGAACTCTGCATGCAAACACTGGGCAGAAAATATCTGACAAGTCTGTTATAGCTCAGTTCTAATCTTTCACTTTGTTGCCAAATATTGGAGTCAGAAGAAATAAAGTGGAGATATGAGAGACTGATTTAAAACAGATTTGTAAAATAGCAATGATGTAATCTGAAGACCATCTTCATGGAGCTCAGATTCTTGTGATGCTTTAAAATCTCTTCCTGTTTTACACAGAATGTGGCAACAATGAGCTGGTGCAGAAAACCTGCACATTTTATCTTTATGATGCATTAAAACGTTGCTTTCAGTTTAATACTCACTTTACTGAACAGAATAAATTGTCCTTCTTGTGAGAGAAGAAAGAGAAGAAGAAGTTTTCTTTCAGCCAGGTTTTGCCCACCAACAGGTAGGGGAGGGGAATCGGTGCATTAATTGATTTAATCTGCAGTTTTTCAAACAAATCAACTTTAAATCTCAGGACGGTGATGAAAAGTTTTAAAATCTTTTTTTTCTGACTACATCTCTTCCGTAGACTGTCGTTTGTGTCCAGTTCAGTAGTCACTGATATTTTTGTGGAAAGTAAGTCCAATGTTTGTGGAGGAAATCCAACATATTCAGGAAAAAAATGCAGTTTGGGAATCTGAAATAGTGACGCATTGCCAGCCGACACGCTGCTGTTCTTAAAGCAGCCAATCCTGGAGCGCCGTTTGCTTTCCTTGGCTCTGATTGGCTGAAGAGGCGATATAAGGAAGACTATGGATGTTAGCTTCTGTGGTAGCACCAAGATGGTTTTCATTGTGTGTATTAATGCACATTAAAGTCTATTTGATGTTTTTATACTATTATAATCTGCAGTAATAAGAGCTTTTAGAGGAAGTGTGAGTATTTGATGACTAAAGGTATAGTTCTGTAAACTTTTCAGTGTGAAAGGTCACAGTTAAAAGGTTTATATTCGTATTTATTTCAAGGATATTTGAGCCCAGGGTGAAGAGTGTTATTTATTCTCATGGTCAGATAGTCTGGGAATGATATTTTGGCTAATATGCTGACCTTGTTGTTGATAAAATCTAAGATTTAGACTGTAAACATACAGGACTGTTCTCTACTTGTTTTCTTTGGAGCTCAGAAAGACAGATTAGAAGAATATATCATGATTAATCTTATTACTGCAACAGTTAAAGCTGATTTATCATCCCTCTGTTTATCAGTGTTTCTGCAGTCATGGTAACTATCACAGTGAGACATCGAGCCGACTCCATCGCAGCAGTTTTAATCTATTACAGAACAGAAAACAGGAGTTTATGTGCATCTTTTCAAAGACATTCGGGTTCATTGTTAATTATCCAAAATGTCCTGAATATAAAGTAAACATCTGGTTCTATTTAAGCTAATCCAGGAGTTAAGTATTGAAATATATCAGTCTCTGCATACAAAAGAATAATGAAGGACTTTCAATATATAATTTAACCAGTCCTGATGCATTTATGTAAACAATACGTAAAATATCTACTTTGACAAATTAGAACGAATAATTCATACTTGTTCTCATCAGGTTGAAAGAACAGAAATTAATTAATTAGCTATAATTTTTTAAATTATTTTTATTTAAAATATTTTCATCTTGTTTTATAGTTAATAAAATAATGTCTGCCTCCTCAGCCTGTCTGGTGATTAAACTGTAAAAACATCTCCATTGACGTCACCTGCTCAAGTTTCCTTCCTGTCCTGAAGGTCTGACATCCATCCTGTTCGGTTACCACGGAAACCCAACGACAACAGGCTGCCGTGCTGCCAAACGCACTTTACGAGAGTTTTACAAATGTAAATAAACACATAATTAAAAAACAAAATAGTGAAGTAACTAATTGTGACCTGGAAGGATAAAAACTAAAGAAAAAGTTTATGATATAGAAACTAAGTATTTGCTGTTTTTTAATGAAATGTCTTGTTTTTGTTGACAAACATGTTTGAATACTAAAATAGGACTTACTGTGTAAAGTCAAAAACAATAATCAACAATTAAAACTAGTGTTAAAATAATTGTAGCTTTTGGTGAGAAAAGGAGGATTTTCTTTCCAAAAGATACAATTATTAAGCTTAATAATATTTGTATATTTTGTAAAATATTAAAAATAAGTATATTTTACACATATGAGAGTAAACTTGAACAGTTCCAGTGTATGATGTCCATCAAGGGAATAAAAAATACAAATAAATAAACATTAAAGACATAGCAAGGCTGTCATAAAAGTTCAATTACTTGCAAAAAAATAAAAACTAATCTACTGATAAGAAAACAAAAGCAACGCTGCAAAAACACCAAATCTAACCAACTGTTTTTAGTCTGGTCTTAGTGCATATATCTTATTACACTTGAAATAAGACGAAACTGACTTACAAATATGTTCTCAGCAAGATATAGATACATTTACTTAAGACAATTTCCCTGTGTTGAAACTGAAATAATCTACCAATCAAACAAAAACTTTTTCATTCACTTAAATTATTTATTTAAAACAAACTTGTATATCTTACTGATAAGTTGCTTTTAAGTTAGTTTTGTCTTAAGTCAAGTGTACTAAGATATCTCTGCTGCTACTTGGTAAGATTTGGTGTTTTTGCAGTGAATAAACTGACAGTATAGTGGGAAAAACATTAAAACTTAAAACCACCTGCCCTCATATATTATTAAAAACAGAGATTAGATGCATTAAACATATTACAGGCTGTTCAACAGACCAGCCAGTGTGTTTTTAATCATGTCAATAAGGATTGAATATGTTGTGACCTGCTGGAAAAGGAGAAGCAGCTTAAAAACAAGCAGCAGCTCCAGTCAGACCAACTAGTGGGTCTCATTTGCATTTGGTTTTTGTCTCTGTGAAGCAGGTGAGACGCTGACCTTCCTTTATTCATGAGCCCTCTACTCGTTCTAAACCCTGTTATACAACCCGGATGCTGACCTTCCACAACATGAATACATTACAGCATCAAACCTGAGGAAAATAACTGGAGCAGTTAAGCTTTGTGCTTTTTTCACTTCAGATCCATGTTTAGGATCAAGGTTTTATTCTTCCATACGCTGTGGACTTTTACATTCACAAAAAATTCAAATTCTCCGACGTTTTGCTGAAATTAAAGTTGTTGATTTGTTTTAAATGCTGTTTAATGCTACTAATAAAATGCAAGGCAGTCAGACTTCTGTGTGAACGGTTTACTACGACCACAAAGCGAGGCACAAGCGCAGAAGAAGAACTCTTGACGTCAGACAGCAGCGCTCTGTTTACAAAACCAATAATGGACGCCGCCATCTTTAAAGTCAAAAGTTGGTCATGAACTGGTTCCAGTCAACGAGTTCATAACTGTAAGAGTTTAGACTTATATATTTAACCTGTTTCTGCCAGATTTATGTTTTACTTAATAAATGAAGGTTAAATTGAACATAATTTCACATTAATTTGTTCCTTTATCTGAGATGAAACTGAATGACTCTCTTCTCTATTGAGTCTTTTCACAGTTTTTCACAGTAGAACCCCAAACTTACTGTATTTTATTAAGATTTTAGGTGACTGGCCAACACAGAGCAGTGCATAGTTGTTTGCTTTCTTTTAATTAATTAGCATTGGTTACTTTCCGCCATTGTTTACATCTAGATTTACTGCGTCTTTCTTCTTCTGGTGCAGAACGGCGTAAAATGCGACATGACCGTTTAGACTGCAGGCACTTCCAAATCGATCTGATACACATTTACCAATTCAGCACAACATGTTAAAATGGAACAAATCGGATGTTTTGAGGATGAAAAGATGGAAATTGGGCCGTTCAGACTGCCCTAAAAACATCAAATATTGGTTTAATTGTTCCTGACCGTAGCCTTGGTTACGTTTTAGTTTGGCTACTTCTTTTTCTTCTGTTTAACTTAATCTGCTTCAAAGTGAGTTGGTCTAATGTAGTGTATTGTTTTTTAATATTTTTTAAATGATTTCATTTATATTTTCTGTTTCTTTTAGCTTTGTTAATCATTAAACTTTACTAAATTACATCTGAAACATCTACATCTGTCGCAACAACCAATAAATCAATTGTAATCAACATATAAATTAAAAAACTCAATAATTTCCATTTGCATAATTTTATGCCATTTTCTACTAAAAACCGGATGATAAAAATCTTCAGTCTGCTGTTTTGGTCTGTACTAGCCTTTTTTAAAGATCAATATTATTTGTTCTTTTTGTTTTTGATATGTAAAATGTCTTTCAGTTCCAGTGTTAAATGTTCATTTGAATTGAAAACTTATTGATCTTCGGAAATCTGAATTGTTTATTGCGATAACTTCTGGGACAATTTATCGTGATGGGCCTAAAGATATTCAATATATTCTATAAAACTGATGAAAAGCAATAATATTCATCACACAGTTATTATTTTACCTACAAACATTTCAACATAAAGCTGTTTCTACCTTTCAAAATAAGAACACTTTACAGACATGAGACTAAACAACAAGGCCGTTGAATTTGGAGCTGAAACAAAAGTCTAAAACTGTCACTTTATATCAAGGAATGAACAGCCACCATATGTTTTAGTAAGTTATAATTTTACGTTGAAAATAGAGACATTATGACTCTCAGTGGCTCTTGACGGTTAAAGCCGCCACCACAACACTTTAAATCCTGCTGACTTCCAAACCAAAGTCCTTCAAAAACAACCTCAATGAGGAACAAAACAATGACAGCGGCATAAAAATGCTGTCATGGTGGAATATAGATGTTTAAAAACCCAGCTACATGTGTTGTGTGTAATTTTTCTACAACCACCTTAACCACAGGTTGTCGTAGACAGTAACAAACAACATCTAGAACAGGTAAAAGGTGTAAAATTGCTACCTTATGTTTCTATGATTGAGTCCAAAAAACATTTTGCCAAGCAACAACAGATGCATATAATCAAACAGCTGTTAGTGTAGGAGGAGAAAGTGGTTTCTTAGTTTGGTTTGGGCGAGTTTTGACCTGCACAGTGATATGACTGAATGTTGTGTTAAGGATTTATGGCGTTGGGTTGAATCAGTCCACACCCACTGTGAAACCGCATGGTTTACCCACACTCTCTCTGAGTCACTGAGTGCAGAAAGGAAGTAGCTAAATTCAAACGTTAACCTTCAAAACAGGTTTATAGTGAGATAACATCAATAATCCTGTCAGATGTTTTCCTTATGCAATACCAGACTAAACATTTGGCTCATGCAGTTTCAAACTATAGCAAGAAACTTGGGGCCAACTTGTTGCAAATGCATGTTTGTCCAGCAAGGATTCCAGTATTTACGACTTAAGAGGATAAAAATAAAGAAAAACAAACATTCAAACAATATTTTTGGTCAATTGACAAAAGTACCAACAACTGGGCGATAAAATATTCTGAAAACTATTACAGATCTGAGCAGACATTTTACAGTCGGTCGCTCCGATCAACTAATCAGTAATTACGCTGCCGGATGCACCGTCGCTTTACAAAAAGTGAACTTAAGTTTAAAGAATTTCCTGATAACAACATGAAGAAAACATCAGAGTTGGGTAGAGTACCAATACGTTGTACTCAAGTAAAAAGTAGCCGTCCAGGATATTACTCAAGTAAGAGTAAAAAAGTATTTTGTACTTAAGTACTGAGTAACATTTGATTTCGTCTTTCACAATGATGTCAAGCAAAAGAAACTCATAAGCAAATTCTGGTCCTTTTAAAACTAAACTTATAAATATATAACATAATTATAAAAATTAAATTATTATCTCAAATCTTTTGCAGATAAAACACTTTACATGGAACGCCACAACCAATTGGGAACGAGTATAGAGAGTTTAAAGTACTTCCAGTAAATGGTGCTTATCTATTCATCTGACCTCCAACAGCCTCAATAACATTAGAACAAAGCTGGTGTAGAGACAAGAGGTCTCACTCTATGATAGACTGTAGGGCTGAATCTAAATCTCATGGACGCTTCATGTTTGTTCAAAGATATATAACTGAAAGTAAAAAGCACAGTGTAGTCAAACTACCAAACACGCCATTTTCAAATAAATGTAGGCAGGTCCTACAGGTCTACATAAACATACACATAATATTATTTATCTACTTGTTTTTATTCCCACTGAGAATGACCATACTATTCTAGTTTGATGTACCTTACGAGAATTTTAAAATAGTACAAGCTGAGTGTCATTTAGTTTCTCTATCATTGTTTTAATGGTGAAAATACAATCTATACAAACAAATTTAATCTTTAACAGAATAAAAAGGACAACAATCCACAAAATTATATTTATTATAGCTACTAAAAAGACTAAATGTTACATTTTCATTTCTATGTTTCACCAATTTCACATATTGTTGGGAAATTGGTGTCCCAGTTCACTGCATCTCAACTAAAGTTCTACAGCTTTTTATTTCTCTTTCTCACCGTTTACGTTTTAATTATGTTTTTTAAATCTCTTTCTCACATTATGTTTTTATTTTAATTATGTAAAGCACTTTGAAATGCCTTGCTGCTGAAATGTGCTATTCAAATAAAATTTGATTGATTGATTGATTGATTGATTGATTGATTGATTGATTGATTGATTGTGGACCATAATTAGATTATTAGAAAGTCTTAAACCATTGCTAACACAATGTTCGACTAGTTAGCAACAGAAACGTTCAAAGAGGTTCAAAAATAATTTTTAAAAGTATTTAAATGCTTTCTTTAGTCAGTCTATTGACTGTAGGGATATTTAAGGCTTCTGGTTTCTTATGGTGACGCATTAAAATGTTGACATGTCAGCTAGAGATGAGAGGAAGATGAGTTTCTGTCAGCGTGGTGTAATATTTCACAGTCATACTCCAAATATCACAGCTTTGAAACTACAAAAGAGCCGCTCATTTAAAGAGACAGCGCACTTTAATTCAGGTTTCACCCAACATGTACTATTACGGACACTAATTATAGAGTATAATCATTTTCTCCTTCATAAGAAAGCTTACTCGGTTGTGACAGCTGTTTTTATGCAAACTATATTGAAACATTGAAGCGTGAGCAGGTGCAAACCAGGGCAGTAATGTGAGCATTTCTGCCCTTTATTTACCTCCGGAGCTGTTCGGCTGTCGTCGGACCACTTGATCCCGGGTGTCTCGCCGCAGGTTTTCCTCCTCTTCTTCTGACCGAGCTTCTGCCATCTTTAAACCCCCTTTAGACGTCTCCTAGACTTAAATATTTTTCGCTTTCCTGTGTGAAAACTGAGCCCCGGTTCAGCGCGGAAAGCGCTGCGACATTTTCATCTCCCCTCCGCGGTTCTTCGTCGCTAACATCCACCACAACACAGCGTCGACCCGGGACAAGTTCACCTAAGCACCGATAACTTTTCAGCTCCAAACGACTTCCAGAGTTGGGTAGAAACTCTGCCTCGGTGTTCGGAAGTCATTCACGGAGGAAGAAACTGCATAAAATAAAAACCTCCGGTTATTATCCGGTGGGAACTGGCTCTGTTTCGCTTGAAGACTTTCCTCAAGCTTCCCTGTTTCCCCGCGAGCTCCTGATACGGAGCCGCACGAGATCCCACTTCGTGACGTCACCAACCGAAAAAAAAAATGGAGATGACAAAAAGGTAATCTAACTGCAGAGGCGGTACCAGCTTTAATGGGGCCCAAACCAAAATGTCATTTTATTTTGGGGGCTCTTAAAAATGTCAAAGTGTTTTACAATTTAAAAATTTTCTTGTGAAAATGTTAGTATTTTAAAGTCTGAAATGGAAATAACTCATAAAATAATGTTATTACAAAACACAAATATACATATATATTTTTCAAATCAACTTCTTTCAATATGAAACTTTAACAAAAACTGCATGTATGTGTCTGTGCCTTTTTGGTTAAAACAAGCTTCCTTTTCATTCAGTGAACTCACGGTGAGTAGAGTATCCAGAAAGTTTACTGAAGTAAGAGTAGTGATACTTCATAATAAAAATACTGAAGTAAAAGTAAATGTAAAGCATAGTAAAAAAAAAAAATACTCCTGACAATATATATATTTTTCAAAACTATACTAAAGTAAAAGTAGCTTTATTCTGTTTAGAAGTGATACTAAATTTTTTTTTAAATTAGTCTGTGAAACATAATTAGTTGCCTAGTGGGCTCATTATACATATAATGTCAATAACAGTTATTCTTTTTGCATTATTTGCTGAATAAATAGTCACATGGATAAAGAGTGATGGTTGTAAATTTAGAGAGAGAGGGGCTAATACTCTGACAAGGTCTATTCGTCTGCAGCTAAAATCTGCAGTTAGGAAGGAGTGGACATATTTAATTTCTTTAGCTTTCAAGCAATTAAAAAAAGTCAAATTTTGCTTAGATTTTTTTTTGTTTTTTTTTTTGAAAACAGTAACTTGCATGAAATACAAGCAGCAGAAATTGTTCAGCGTCAAAAGTGGTGTCGAATTATGACTTAGGATTTCCCTCTCTACACCTTTTAGAAATTGTTTCTAATTTTTTGTTAATTGAAATGTAAATCACCTTAATTTTACTACCCAGAAAGAAATAGCAAATTTAAATGTGAGTTTATTATTCAAGTGTCTTGGGCGCCCCCTGCTGGCTCGAGATCCCATAGCATCACCTATTTTGTTGCACCTTAACTGGAAAGTAATGACTTTTATCATTTTAAAAAATGTCAAATTTATTTTATCATGTAGTATATTAGTCCACACTAATCAGTTTTTCTCAAAATACTTTAATATTGATAATATATTAAAGTATTTAATATAAGATCAATATTAAAATTGATAATAATTTTTGAACATTTGAAACAATAAACCATTTAGAAAAGCTTTATTGACAAAAACATGGATTGTTTTCTCAGTATTAGGCTAGAAAAAAATGTTTTTTTGATTTTAATTATGCTTTGTAAATGTAAACAAACCTTCCTTTGAGATGAACCAACTTTTTACACTTTCACTAGTTTGTTCATGATTCTTTCAACAAAGTGCTTCAAACGTTAGTTTTAATATTCAAATGTAGACAGTGAAGACCTTAGTAGGGAAAAAACTAACAAATAAATAATAAAACTTTAAGAAGAGGCACAAGCAGCATGTCAGTGAAAAAAAATGCAGATGTTTTAAACTTTACTGATGCACAGAGTAGTTGCAGTTTTAGGTTCTTTCCAGAAGATGGTGCTGTAGCACACAAAACAAAACGCTGAATCACGTTAGTTTACGTCTGCACGTCTCGCAGTCTGTTAAAAATGAAAAACTAAAATCATTTTTGGCAAAAAGAAAAAGTAAATAGCTAAAATCAATCATATTATTTGTAGAGGACAGTTAATAACGGCCAATGCTGGATAAAATGAGATGTTTAACAGATTAAGAGCAAATAAAGGACAATAATCCAAACAATAATCATACCACCAAATGTTAAACTAAGTAAATAAACAATCACAGATTAAAAAGCGAGTGAAAAACTAAAATTTCTTTCTATTTGTAGAGTATTTTGCAATCATTTTAAAATGGAAAATTTTTAAACAACTTTCAATCATAAAACAAAAAAAATAAAATAATCTTGAATTTACATTTCATTTATGATGAAAACACAAACAATAGTAAAAGCATAACCAAAATGATGAAAAGATTTAATTATGAGAAATCTAACAAAGCATATAATAATACAAGTATGTAAAATTCATTAAACCGAGAAGCACATTGTCACTGAGGGCAGCGGTAACCTAAGAATATAATAAAATGAAATAATAAAACATTATAGTACAACATGAGTGGGCGGAGCTTCCATTCCAAGTGGGCGTGGTCTGTCCGACCAGTGGGCGTGGCCAATGCGAGCCTCTCGGGCAGCAGCAGAATGAGTGACTGTTGAGCCGCTTAAAGCCTCATAAATGACTCAGAGCCCAGAAACAGCCGAACCTCCGAGCTTCAAACCCAACAAACCTCTGGATTTATAAACGTTTCTGGATTTTAAACGGTCTGTGGGAACTTTTTTAGTACTTTTAGCAACTTGGAGCAACAGACAGCCGACCGCAGAGGTAAGAAACATCTAGCAGCTGTTACCAAATCACTGCGACAGACACCTTTAAAGGTAAAGACTGAATTACTGATGTACAAAAATGACGGGCAATTAAACCTACACGGCAATAAACACGCTTTACGCCATTTAAATAAGCCTACAAAAAGTTAAAGAAGATTAAAACATCAAAATAAAGCAATATTCTATAGATGGATCAAGAAGGGTCACATCTCTTCAGTTTGAGGTGTTTAATATAATAACATCCAGGTTTGGTTTGTTCTGAGTAATGCTGATCCACCTGTTTCTGTACCTGTGTGATGTTCATTGACCTGAACAAACACTAAACAAATAAGTTCTGCTCTGAATGCTGCTGCCCAAAACTCAACCAGAAATCAGGAAATGAAGATGTTTCGGAAGAGATTATTATCTTTTTGACATCAGAATTTCAAATTACAGAATCAGCACACTTTGATGTTGTTCCATCCTTAAGCTGAGTAGTTTTCTGCCAATTTCAGCAGCTTCACATGCTGGTTTGACTTTTTTCTCATGTGCCCATGTAAACACAAACTACCTGATCTGCTGGATCTATAAATAAATATTTAATTTCTAATAAAAAATGACACAAATACCTTATTGTCATCTTCTTAGTTCTGATTGTGGGGTGATTTGGAGATTTATATTAGGTGAGTGTAGCTAAGTATGACTGCAAATATGTGTTTAAAAAGTTTCTCAACACTTTTAATCACAAATAACCCTACAAATATGTTTATTTTTATTTTATAGGAATTGTTAAGGATGCCAATAAGATTTATAAACAACTGATTAATATTTTCTAACATGGAGTTTCTTTCTTCTGCAAACAAATGTTCTCATATTATAAGTTGTAACAATTTACATTTAACAGAGTGAGGCTGCTGTAAGAAAAGGAGAAACATTTTAAGGCTTTTTAAACATTTTACAAGGGCTGCAATTAATTTTGGAGACCATTTATTTAGTATTAATAATGTTTGATACTCCAAATACTGGCTTAATGCATGAAGGGTGTAATTCATACATTTAAATGGAGTTCAGTCAAAAGGGAGTGCAATTTAATTACGTTAAAATGCTATTTTAATTTATCTGATTCGGGCCTGTTGTTAAAAAGCTGCTGTCATTTATCACTTACATTCTGAGCAAGAGCAGGGGGATAGTGGAGAGAAAAACTCTGATTTAACATGAAGAATCCTCTAAAAGAAACCAGTGATTGTCACTTTAAATTCAAAATATGAATCCAAAACAAATGAACAATGTAAACAAATTTGAGTTACAAATAGGAAATACCGTAAAAGAAATATCAAAAATAAGTAACATTAAAAACTTGCTAGAAAATGACCGTTGAACTTTAAGGGAAAGTTGCAGTAAAGATTCACATTTCTAGTTCTGATTTAATGGCTCAAATAGTTTCTGCACATCTCAGGAGTTTGTTTCGAGCTGAAGATCATAGAAACTAAATACTTCCTGCCGTTGATTATTCCTCCTGGGAACACAGTGAGCTGGACTTTGACTCCAGCAGCATTTTGGACGAGCTGCAGTGTCCTGGTGGATTTATAAATACCATTTCAATATTTTTATCTTCTTCCTCAGCAGTTTTTCTGTCTGCTTTAATTAGAAACACTTTATTCTAGCAGTATTTTCGATGGTTTTTAAGCTGTGTTGCATTAATGCCTGTATAATTTGAGGTAAGGATTCATAATGACAAATATGAATCCTTCTTTGGATTCTGTGCAGTTTTTTCTCTCGGAGGGATTTCTGACCCGTTCAGTCACTGATATTTGGACACATTTAGTGTCTGTAATGCATTTTGGTGACAGAATATTAAGTTTTATATCATCAGCATATATAGTAAGACTTCTTATCTCTATAATCTGAGCTGGTGGGATCATATGGATAAGTCTGTCACAATAAGCAATAAATCAATTAGTAGCTTTAATTAATTTAATGCTATTAAATCAATGAATTTAACTAACCCCTTTTAGAAGAACAGTTTTGTTTCCCATGACTTCAGTATTCATTTTATTTGTTGTTTTATTTATTTTGGATATTTAAAATGTATTCTAGTTACAGCGCTAAACACTCATTAGAAATTAAAATGTATTGATCTTTGAGAGGGTGAAAATAGGTTTAAAATTATTATTATCATTTATTGCAATGCCTTTTTTTGACAATTTATCACCCAGCAAAATGTGCTATCATGAGAGGCCTAAACATGGATATTAATTAAAAGCAGTCTGAGGTCAGAGCCTGGAGGAACCCCAGCTGTGATCTTTGTTAGCTCAGATTCATAATGTAACTAAATGACACGTTTTCACACTGGTGACGATAAAAACCTTAAATTCAGACGGTCAGGGTCCATAATATTGCTAGAACTCTTCAGGTAGTCAAACAAAGCTCCACTTTTTAATTACTGCAGTTTAATTAAATTATTATTAGCTTAAAACCTAAAACATTGAATTAAAGCAGGTCAGACGAGAGTCCAGGTAACTGTGTTTGGCCGTTTGTTTAATCTCTGTCGGCATGTGACCGTCTGACTGACTCGGACTCTCCACCCGAGCGGGTTTGGGATTAAACATCATCGTCTCTTCTCAGATTACGCCCCACCTCTGTCTGCAACAGAAACACACACACTGGTTCTTCTGTCTTTGTGAGGACGGCCGCTGACCTGATGCATTCCTCAGCTCTTATCCCGAATCAGATTCAAACCTTAAAAGGATGATCAAGTTTCAGTTTGGTTCTGACCTCCAAAAACTCACCAGATATTTTATTACCGGTTTGCTGGTTTGCAGAGGGAAACAAAGTATGAATCCTTTTGTAATTGAATGAATAACAGATGATCATTTCATTTGATTTTGTCATGATGTTTTCTGGATTATTTGCATGTTGCGTGTGCAACTAGGATTTCAATCAGAGGGTTTTTGTCTGCAGAGAAACCGCCATTATATTAGTGGTAATGTGAGCTGCATGCTTGACTTGAACGTCTGCAGCCATGTTGGCTCGCAGGAATGCAGTCGAGTCGGTTTGTGAGGTTTCTGAATGCGACCAAACAATTTGCTGCATATTTTCTAAAATCCATTTTTTTATGTGATCCAGTAAAAAGAGAAGCTGATAAGATGCTCATTGGCTCATTTTAACACCAGACTTTACACAAAACATGCTAATAAAAACAATGAAAGCTGCACAGTTGATTATCTCATCTCAATTAGCTGAGCTAAGAGAAAATGCTCAGACAGAAACACACACACAGACACACACACACACACACACACACACACACACACACACACACACACACACACACACACACACACAACCTTGGATGACCAAACAGGAAATAGGAACAAAATCCAACAGTTTATCCCATCCAAACCCACACAGATTAGAGCCAGATGGTTCAGGATGAATTAGTTTGACTCTTCTTATGGGACAGTTACAATGTGTAGACAAATTTATTTTAAGTTTCAGTGCTATTTCCTTAAAGCTTTCTTGGATGTCATTCCTTTTCTGCAGGATAGAAGGTGTCATGTCGGCTCTCCAGTGTCTTACCGGCAGCTGAACAGAGGTAGGATCTCTGATATCTTCGAATCCTCTCTGGGTATTCCTGGAATTTCCCGGAACGCCCAGGGTGGGACGCAGGCATGCTGTCACTTTTTCCTGTTTGTATGTTGCCACTGACGGCCTGCCTGCACTTCCTGTTTCAAACGTGAAGAAAGTCACATTAAAAGATACTAAGTTGAGTAAAATAGGAGGTATTGTTCTGACATTTTTAAGCTGCTTATCATGAGATCATAAATCGTTGTGATTCTTGAGTCGTTGTCTCAGCAGAGCTAAAAATATGTTTCATTGTAATGGATTTTGAAAGTAGATTTTGAAAACATGGACTGAATTAAAGCTGCCTGATGGGAAGGAAATCTATATAAACAAACCGCGACATGTGGACAATACGTGGACGCTCTTTGTTTGTTCGCCCTGACGCCACAGTGTGAGTCGAGTTCATGCAAACAGGAGATAAAACTAACTTTTAGTGTCTTAGTTGCTGCTAAAGATGGCCACTAATTTTGGAGGACTTTATTTAAAAAGGGACAGTGTACGACTCAAACATAAATGTCACCATTTGACGCGCTGTAACTAATTCACATTGTATCTTTGTGTGAGTCTGTTTGACGTTATTACACAGAAATGTCCAGATTGTTGGACATTTTGTGATCTATTCTTAGACTTATTTTCAGATTTCACCATGTGGAGATAATAGAAACGTCTTCAAAGTAAAACTACATGCAGGGATGGTAGAGAAAGAGAAAAATGATTTGTTTTTCCGATGGAGAAGAATTACTCTGGTTCAGCCATTCACAGTTTGTCTTCCACACAGTCGTCATAGTAAAATGTGTTTATTTTTCGCGTTGTTGGTGACCCAGCGGGTTGTGTGTGTTTTCCCAGGAGTTTCCTCTGCAGCTCGTTGAACACAGAGGCCGACCGGCCCGGCGATGCCTCCAGGTTCTCCCATCAGAACCAAACATTCTCCTCACTTTCAGCTGGAAGATGGAGTAGCCGCCTGACAGCCCGTCAGAATGATGGCCTCGGTGGTTGCCGGGGGCAACCGGAAGAAGTCCCTCACGTTGAGAGGGGTGGACCCGGAGACCTGCATGATTGTGTTCAAGAACCACTGGATGCAGGTAACAAACTGATGGGTTTTTAGTTTTTAGCACCAGTTTGTGAATCAGTGTGTCTGTGTTGGTTTGTTACCGAGTCGTTCTGACCCATTTACAGCACATCTCTGTCTGCTGGTGCCAAGAGAACCCAAATGCTCTCAGTATCTGTGTGTGCAAGTGTGTGTGTGAAAGATTTCAGTCAAAGGTCAACAGACAGTTCAGACAAAATGCTAAATGCTTGTTTATTTGCTCTATTTCTCGCTAGTTTATTATATTCTATTTTAATTAGATCATAAATATGAAATGACACATGTACACTCCAAAGTCTAGCCAAGGATTTTTGGTCTAGTTTCTAGTTTCTAATGCAACTATCATAGTACACTTTAAATAACAGAAAATAAACTTACAAGTTACTTTTCAACAAGATATATTAACTTGTTTTAAGTCAATATCACCTTATCATTGATGAAAAGTATTATTTATAAATTAAATCTGCTGGTGGGACTTATACTTTTTCATCAATATTAACAAATTATTTACTTAAAACACGCTCCTATTTCTTGCTGAAAAATTACTTAAGCTGGTTTTGTCTTTTTTCAAGTGTGCTAAGATATTTGCACTAGAAACTAGACAAAAATACTAAAATAATTTAGAGTTTTGCAGTGTAGAACAGATGTAAACGTGAAACTGCTTGAATCAGACATTGCAGATTTGAATTAGACTCCACTCAACTGAACTAAATAAGATTTTATTGTATAATGAATTGCAATGACATCAATTTTTACCCGTTAAACAAATAAAGTTCGATAAACATTTATTTTTCTCTGGAAAAAAAATATTTGTTTAAATTATTCTCCATGTTCCTGCAAAAACACAAAATCTTACCAAGTATTTTTGGTCTAGTTTCTACTGCAAACATCTCAGTAAACCTTAAATGAACAAAACTAACATACATGTAACTTTTCAGCTTGAAATAATATCTGGTTAAGTAAGTAATTCCTTAATATTGATGAAAAACTACAAATACAGTAAGTGTTAAATCCTGGGAAAATAAACGAAATAGTCTGAGAGTGAAACTAATGTCAATATTAAGGAATAATTTACTTAAAACAAACTCGTACTTCTTGCTGAAAAGTTAGTTTCATTTTATTTTAACTAACTTAAAATAAACTAAGGTATTTGTGCTGAAAACTCGACCAAACATACTTGGTGAGATTTTGTGTTTTTTCCTATTTATTTTGTATCAGATTTTACATCAGTAGCTAAATAAAAAAGTTTAGTCTGATGTCCTGCTGCTCTCTGTGAAGGTGGTGAAGATTCTGGAGAAACACGAGCCGAGTCGCAGCTCCTCCAGAGCGCTTAGCTTTCTCTCCGGTCACCATGGCAACAGCAGCAGCGGCTCCAGAACCTTCCACCTGGGTCCGATCCCTGCCGACGAGGCCAGCGCCGTGCAGAACTACGTGGAGCACATGCTGTTTCTGCTGATGGAGGAAGAGGCGGGGCAAGGTGAGGAGGAAGAAAAAAAAAAAAAGTAAACGTACAGCGTTACTGTACACAAGTAAAGTTTTATCAACTTTCTACTTTTACTTCCTACATTTTAAGAGAAAATATCTGTACTTTCTTCTCCTTACATTGTCACATATTGCTCAAACCTTCCATGATGAAAAAAATAATAATATGAAGTGACATCAAATTGGAAAAAATCCACTTCTTGCACAAAAGGTGTGTTAAAGTGGCAGTAACTGTCCAAAGCAAAGCAGAAAAACTGGACCATTAAAAGATAACTTTTTACTTTTTGTACATTTCAAAACTTGTGCTTTTTTTTACTTGAGTAAAACAGTCCAACCTGTACTTTTACTACAGTATATTTTCTCCAAGAATCTGTACTTCTGTTGAAGTGTTGAAAGTGAGTACTTTTGACCCCTGTGGTGCCAGGAGGAGCCATGGGCCCCATCCTGGAGTTCGTGGTCCTGGAGGGCGTGATGGAGAGGCTGTTCTTGTGGAGCCTGAGGAGGCAGTTCACTGAGGACATGAAGCTGGAGCAGCTCAGGATGTACCAGATGCTGCTGTCTCAGGCCAAGCAGCCGCTGCTGCACCACAAACCGGTTCTACGGCCGCTCATGATGCTGCTCACCTCCTGCGCTGGAGCCGCAACCGGTCAGTTTATAGTCAGAGTATTAATCTAACGGGAAAAGAACATTCAATTCTACTTTACTTCACTTGGATCTCCAGCTGATAAACTATCCTTTTAGATCAGTGTTTCTCAAACTATGTCAGGCTGAGAGCCACTCAACCAATTTTAACAATCACGGATCACCTAGCTTGAATTTACCTTGCAGTACCTTGCGGACCACTAGGGGCGCTGACGTCACTGAAAGACGGCTTTAGATGAAGAATAAAATCCACCTTCAGAGATGGTTCAGCAGTTTAACAGTTGATCTCACCAGCTGGTGTGTTGCTACATCTTATCTCTGCTCCCTGCAGACGCCGGCGGGTTGGTGGAGGCCGAGCTGGTCCAGCTGCTCAACCAGCTCTGTGTGGCTCTGGTCAAAGACCCGTCGGTGCTGGAACTGTTTTTCCACACCAGTCAGGACCAGGGAGCGGCCAACTTCCTGCTCTTCTCCCTGCTCATACCTTACACACACAGGTAGGAGCTAACGACGTCCCAGTCAGGATTTTGTTTGTCATCAAAACGATCCGAGTCATTTTGGATGACTCATTTACTCATTCTGTGTTGAAATCTAACATGGATGGATGGACTGATGTCAGTGTTTTGTCTCTAAACAAAGTTTTGAATAAACGCATTACTCCTTCAGGCATTTTTTTCCTGCATAGCAGTTAGCTGAAGAGCTAACCTAATATTAGCATATTAACTTGGTTTTTATATGACTTGTTGATGATTTGGCTCAAAGCGCATTTTGATGCAAAACAAAACATTATAAAGTTGTTCTACTTAGTGGAGATGGATGGATGGATGGATGGATGGATGGATGGATGGATGGATGGATGGATGGATGCGTCATCTCTTTTGCTCTAAATAAATACATACAGTTTTCAGTAAACATGAAAAACTTGAATAAGTTTGTTCATGTGATTAGTAATTGAAAAAATGTCGTCTTCTTTGTCTTTTCCGTAACAAGCCAGATGATGATAGATGTTTAAGAAACTAATTTTACTGTAAGTGAAATTACTTAGGTATTGGACAGAAATTAAGCAAAAACTCAGCGAGAGTCCAAAAGAAACCATTGAAAATTGTAAAAAATCTAAGAACTATTTACAAGAAATGGTAACAGAAGAGTGTGGCATATTGTTGGTGGAAATGGTTCAGACTGTTTTTGTCTTTCAGGCAGGGTCTGGTCGGCCAGCAGGCCCGAGACGCTCTGCTGCTCATCATGTCTCTGTCGGCCTCGGAGCTACGAGTCGCTCAGCACATCGCAGAAAACACATACTTCTGTCCTGTAAGGGTTCACACAGACAAGAACATAATTACATAAAAATCCTTCAGCACTGATGCTGGAAGTCCTTGATGGTTCATGTCAAGGCAACTGCAAACAGCTTCATGGCCATTTCTGCCAAAATAATCTCAGGCATTCAGTTCAAATTAGATCAGCCAAATGTTTCAGACTGGAGACACTAATTTATCCTTCACACACCTGTTAGAAAAGAAAAATAAAAGAGAACTGAATGCTTAAGATTAGTGTAAAGCAGTCCCTTTTTTCACTGACAGAAGGTAATCACCAGTCGGTTCAACAGGTTTCCATGAATCAAACGGCTGTTCAAATGAATGGAGGGTGTTGTATGAGCTTTTCCCACATTCATCTCCCCTCTGCATTGTAATCTCATTATCACCACTTATGTAATAAACTAATGAGCTCGTAATGCCTCCTCAGAGACTGAATGTGTACAGAGAGGGAGAAGAAAACCCCGAGGCGACTAATGAGGGAAATCCAAGAAGACAACAAAATGAGGGAAAAATAGGCCGAGACATGTTAAAAGTTATGGTCTATACCAGGGGTGCCCAAAGTCGGTCCTGGAGATCTGGCATCCTGCATGTTTTAGTTCTCTCCCTGGTGGTAGAAACAACCTTTTCAGGAAGTCAGTGTTCTTCTTAGACCTTCTAATGACCCATTATTTGATCCAGGTGAGAACTAAAACATGCAGGATGCCGGCCCTCCAGGACCCACTGTGGGTTCTATACAAAATATGTTCAATCATTTATTTTGCACAAAGTCATTCTTAGGTAATGAGATTTCATTTCAGAATTAGCTGTTTCCAGCTTCTTGTCACTTTAAACCAAACGTTCACAGTCGCACATGAAAATGGCTGCAAACAGACGGGCAATTATACAACCATAAAGCTTGGAAAGGCAGAAGTAGAGCCTCCTGCACAACCAACAAGAATATAGCATGTGGTTTCTGGATGGTAAGTCTGCAACAAAGTTCTTGTCTTTTCCAGCAGCCATTGTACAGCACATCTAGCAGTAAAACCAAATGTGCTGGAGTTCCGCTTGGGTTGAACACTGCAGTGCTGAAAGGCTTAATAAGAATATGAACATTTAGGATGAATTCATTTAACTTTGTGACCATAAGTCAATAAGAGAAGTTTAATAAAACTAAAATAAGTGAACCATGAGTTAACTGTGTCAGCCATGTTGGCTCCTTGGTCACCAGTTTGTGCTTTGGCCTTTTGTTTGAGGAGAAAACAGAGACGTTGAGGGTTGAAACCCAGAGGCGGCTCAAGCTGCTCTGCACGTGCCACCTGTGAGCGTGTCGGTGTCGGAGTTTTCCAGCTTTAAGCCCATGTGACCACACTCTGACCTCAATCTGTCTGAAGGGAGCAGATTAGTAAATCAGCCAGGGACTGGGCTGGCAGGGATTAACAAGGCTGCACATGATTGGACGGCTGCCTGATTTTTAGCAACACTCCAGATTGCAGCTGTTTTCCACCGAGGATGATGATGATGATGATGTTTAGACTCATGTGGTTGATGAATCTCTCTTTTCTGTCTCTCTTTCTTTAGATATTCTTGATTTGTGTTAGTAAAACATAAAATCTTTGAAAAATGTTTTGGCTTGTATATAAAATATATAGAAATAGAAGTCTAGATGTTATTTTGACATTAAAAAGTTAATGAAGAATCAAAATTAGCCAGAAAATTGTTAGTTCTCTTTAGAGGAAGGATGTCCAAAGTGTGGCCCGGGGGCCATTGGTGGCCCTCTGAATGTTTTCATGTGGTCCAAAACC
>NW_006800227.1:634617-670313 GCF_000485575.1 Poecilia formosa
CTTTTAAAAATAACTTTTAAGCAGGAAAACATACTTTTATAAAGGCCACAGTTTGTTTATTGGTTATTTTTTATAAACTGTTAACAGAAAATTATCATTATTAAGAAAAATAAAAGTGTTAAAACATCCATCTTTGAGTTTTAGTTGCTTATCGAGTTAATCAAAAACTATTTAATAATATTTTAATTTAATGAATGAGTTTATTTTAAATAGTTCACACTAAGTGAATCTGTTTCAAGCATTTATTTGTTGTAAATTTGATGATCATGATTTGCAGATAATAAAAACCTCATATTCAGGATCTCAGAACCTTTAAATATTGTGATTTTCTCCAGGTGAAGCTGCTTTGGAGAGCTAAGAGAGATTTTTCCTGCTTTTCAGGGTAATTTATATTGAACGTTGAAGGATAATTTCAGTGTTTATTCATAATTTTCCCTAAAAAGTCGAATGTTTTCCCTTAAGTATCTTTTCCGGCCATCAGTTTTTTCCTTCAATCTGCCCTAAATCTCTGCTAATCTGCTCAGGAATTTAATCTGCATGAAAGCCTCTGTGTGTGTTTTTCTGATTCTGTGGGTTTTACCTGAAAATACTGACAGGTCACCAATAAACAGAAACACAAGCACACAGTAAAGTGTCTACAAGAAGTTATTTAACTGCATCCCGCTGGTTGATGTTTCTGAAGCTAAATGAGGGTCTGGAGGAGAAGAAACTTAGTTTTATTTAAGCTTCAGACCTTACAGTAGAGCTTTGATGTTTAGATGCTGAAGGTTTCAGGCTCTTCATTCAGTTTGTAATGTTTCTGCATGTCTGAATGTTTCTGCATGTCTGAATGTTTCTGCGTGTCTGAATGTTTCTGCATGTCTGAATGTTTCTGCATGTCTGAATGTTTCTGCATGTCTGAATGTTTCTGCATGTCTGAATGTTTCTGCAGGTTCTGGCCACCGGTCTGTCTGGTCTGTACTCGTCTCTTCCAGCCAGGCTGCAGGTTTACAGTGAAGACTGGCACTGCCTGGAGTCTGCAGACTGGCAGCAGGTAAGAATCTGAAGAGGTTCAGCTGTTCACACCGACCTCTGTGTTATAAGGAATAAACTAATACAGAAGTATTAATCGGTAATTGATGATGGGGTCAGAATAATTACATTTTTAGTAATGGAGTAAGTTCAGTGACTGTAAAGACGATCTGTTCAAAAGTTTGGAAGTTTCTTCAATAATAGAGCAAAATAGTTGGATTAATAGACAGAAAGTCTCAAAAATATCTTATGATGTATAATATATTGACTTTATTTAGCTGTAAGAAAATGTGTGTGAATAATTGAATCTTATTTTGTGAGCAGGTTCCAGCTCTTGTTCATTTCCTGCACTCACTGGACTTCTGCAGTGCTGTCACCAAGGTGAAAACCAGAACTAAAACACCCAAATGTTCAGATATACACAACACATTTAGTTTATGATGAGGCCCATCATAAACCTAAATCACTTCACATCCCAGAAGGTCACAGTTTGAGCTCATATTTTCTGTATGTCCCCAGATATTTGGGTTTTATGAGCCGTGTTATGATATAAAACCAGGTCACACTTCGTCTGCCCCTCTTCCTCAGGTGGCCCATCCCTCCATCCGCTCCCAGTTGCTGAGTTACATTTACAACGGATTCCTTGTTCCTGTTCTCGCTCCTGCTCTGCACAAGGTAACAACATGTAGACAAGGAAATTACAGCATAAAAGTACTAATTCATCTCACAACCGAAGGGCTGATTACTACGGAAGAGGATTAGGGCCACTTAAAAATATATATATTGACTTTAAGCTCAGAATTTGGGCAGAAGTGGAATTCTGAGATTAAAATCAGAAATCTGAAAAGAATAAAAATACTGAGATAAAAGAAATGCATTCTGAGAAAAAGGTTAGCATTCTGAGATTAAGTATAGAACTGTGTGAAAAAAGGAAAAAATACTGAGAAAAAGAATTCTAAAGAAAAAAAATCAGCATTTTATAAAATTTGTTTGGTGGCCCTAATGTTCTTCCATAGATTATTGTTTCTGCATATTTACTGTGTAAATGCTGGGGAGGTCTTTGTTTGGCCCAAAAGACAAGAGCAGAAAGTGTTTAGAAAATACAAGTATGGATATTTCATTCTTTATTTCATTTGTATCTTGGCAGAAATAAATTTCTTCTTTTTTGACAGCTGACATTTGTTTTTATTGCACTTGGATTCAAACTTTTAGGGTTTAGAAAAGTGGCAGCTAAGGTTTATGACTAACATGTTTTCACCACTAGAGGGCGCACAGCAGAAGGCGGGAGTAATAGAACAGCATCTTAAATGTTTAAAACAGTTTTTTAAAGTTTTTGTTTGACTTGTGTCATTAACATTGTTCCCTTTGCTAATCCAGAGAAATGGAAAGTCTCTCCAATGTGTCTCCATGTCATCCAGCAGATTAAATTTAGATCAGTTTTGTTTGTCCCTGAGGGTCAGTTTGATGATGGACATGGTATTTGTCCGTCTCCTCTCACCTGGTTGTTGTGTCTTTAGCTGACCGTGGAGGAAGTGATGACCACCAC
The DNA here is from genome assembly GCF_000485575.1 of Poecilia formosa. Taxonomy (NCBI): domain Eukaryota; kingdom Metazoa; phylum Chordata; class Actinopteri; order Cyprinodontiformes; family Poeciliidae; genus Poecilia; species Poecilia formosa. The sequence continues at coordinate 637,175 of NW_006800227.1, forward strand.
TGCGTACCTGGATCTGTTCCTGCGCTCCATCTCTGAACCCGCCCTCCTGCAGAACTTCCTGTCCTTCATCCTGCTGCATCGTCATGACAACGTCCACATCCTGGACACGCTGGTCAGCAGGGTCAACACGCCGTTCCAGGTAACACACTCACAGTTACCGCGCCACATCACCCGTTTCTCATGCTCTGTTTCTGACTAGAGCTGCAGCTAATGGTTAGTTTCTTTCCTCTAAAATGTAAAACATGTTGTTTTTTTTCTGGTGTAGTTTTTCATTTACTGCTCTGATTGTGTTATTATTTAGCCTTTTTTGAGTTTGTGTAGTCCAGTTAATGATTAATCATTTACTAAATTGGTTGAGGATTATTTTTAATTAATCAGATGAATCGTTTCAGACCCGTTTCTGTTTGCTTTCAGTTAGGAACTGTGTCTCTGGCTCTGTTCAGGACTCTGATTGGTCTCTTCTGCGAAGACGTTATGCTGCAGCTGGTGTTCAGGTCAGTCTGAAAGGCCCACACAGGCGGCCAGTACTATCTTTGTTCATTTAAACATGTTAAAAATAGAGATTTCATCTACTTGTAGAGCAGATGTTCTCCTAAATGGCCACAGGGGGCAGTAATGAGCAGGCTGGGTGTTCCACTATGCATCCTTAAAGAGTCTTAAACTTGCCTGGCTGAAACCAGCAGATATGCTGTGTTTTCTCCTCAGGTATCTGATCCCCTGCAGCCACCTGAGCAGGAAGCAGCGCTGCTCCCTGAAGCAGAGACTGCTACTCCTCCAGCGCCGCCTCCTTCCTGCTCCTCATGCCCTCCTGGTGCCCCATGTACATCAACAACAGACACTCAGTGCACATCCACTGGCCTAAAGCAGCAGGTTGGTGTGGGTTTAAAAAACGAAGAAAAACCTTCTAGGAGACAGATATACTTACTGTGACTCTGTGTTTGTGTCAGACCTGTCGGTTTCAGACAGCGTTGGCTACAGCAGAGGGTCAGACTTCCTGATGGATGTTAACTACGTCCATTACCTCTGGGACGCCCGCCAGGCGATCTCCATCTCCTGCAGGTTAGTTGGTCTGACCTGCTTCTGAATGTGGCTGAAAATAGAAAACTGAAGTGCACTGGTTTGGATTTTTTTTTATATAAAAATACAACAAAAATTACATAAAATTACAATTTACTTTGTTGGCTCCTCAATCTGCACTTCATCAGGACAAACAAGCAGTAAAATAATGTTTAAAGAGATTTTTAAAGCTGAAAAATAGATTTCCTTTTATCTTTAACAGAAGGAAAACACAGATTATTTATAAAAATGTGACAAAAAAGTATATTAGCTTCACTTTGCATCAATTTAGTCGACCAGTTATGACCAAGCAGAGTCTTGTTGTGCAAAAACTGAAAAATATAGTTTTTAAGTGCCATCTGTTGGTCAAATGTTGCTATTACTTTTATTACAACGTAAAGATGAAACTGTAAGGAGTGTTGTCATAAATAATATATACATTATTTATGACAACAGCAATAAAACTGTAACAGACTGTTCAGTTTTTTTTGTGGGAAATGTTTGAGTGTTTCTTTGTGTTGAATCCTGATAGATATGGTGGTGTTTGTCAGTTGCTACGGCAACGAGTCAGTGTGTAGCGTAGCCGACACAGAGAGCGATAAAAAGGTGATTTTGAGTTGTTTAACGGTTTTTCTGTGTTATTTTTCTCTTTGCTGTGTCGAGTTGCACTAAATTAATAATACTTGCATCTCCAGGTTTCATTTTGTTGATGGAGTTGTTTTACCACGGCAACTCGGCGATGTATGGCATCGGCTTTTGCCGTCCAGCTTTGTGTAAACAATAACATGCAACATGTTTTTATTATCAATATTTTTAAAACCATTGAATGCAGACTCAAAATGATTTTTCCAGAACTGACTAAGGGAAAGTGTTTGAATGTTGATGCATCCAGAGTGTGCTTTGTCTCCAGCGCCTGCAGGTTTTGGTCGGCGGCGTACGACGGCTTCGACCCGCCGCCTCAGGATTACCGCTCCGACACGCCAGGAGACGATCTGGAGGACGAGGACGAATTCATTCAGCGGATAAAGAGCGACTCCATCTGCTCTCTGGTCGTCCTCCGCCCTCCGTCTGCCCTCTCCCCTACGCCGTCGTCCTCGGATACCGTCTCCACTAGCAACCAGGCGGGCAGGGCCAGCTCTGCCATGGAGTTGGAGTGGGACGACATCTTCGCAGAGGAGGATCTCTCCTCCTCGTCAGCCATCTTTAATGTATCGAATGGCTTTGTGGAGCCAGACGGATGCAGTTTTTCACCCATCCCTCCGCCGCCGCTTCCCCCTCGCCACATCCAGGAAATGAGGCTCACCGCCACCAAGCTGGTGCGCGGCGCTTACATAGAGGAGTCCGAGTTTCAGGACGACGTCATCGTCTACGATCTGGTCGCTCAGAAGGACACAAAGACGGCTCTGTTTGAGCGGATCAAGGCGGCGAACCGACGACAGTCGCGTGAAAGCTTCTCGAAATCAGGCAGAACGGTGATGGAGACGGTCAGCAGCATCATGTCGACACGGAGGAGGAGCGAGGATGGAGGGAAAGAGGAAAGGAGGAAAAGTGAAGATTGTGACAGATCAGCGAGGAGGAAAAGCGAGGGATTTGGAACGAAGGAGAAGGAAGATGGAGAGCCGCATGTTGTACTGAATGGTTTTGATGTCATCAGCGAATCTGATGACTCTGATGAAGAAACTGAGTCTTTTGAACCAAACTTCATCCAGAATGACATCCCAGCGTTTAACGGTCACAGCCAGTCAACGCATGAAACCGGCGTCACTCCGTCTCCAGAGACAATCAATCTCACAAACGGACATTTAGAACCAGAGCCGCTTCGAGTTTCAGCAACAAACACCCAAAACTCAACCGCTCCCGCCAACCGGAACTCCAAGAACGACTTCCTGTCCCAGTACCACGAGCTCATGCGCTCCTTAGGGGTGGAGCCTGATGGTGATGACATCACAGATGACGTCGGTTCTTTCAGGAGGCGTGTCCGAGCGCTGAGGCAAAAACTGGCAGAGGAGGAGGAGCAGCTCGTCTCGGGGTTCAGCTCCTCATGGGATGAAGCAGAGCAGGAAGGAGAGGTGGAAGCCATGGAGGAGGAAGAGGAGGAAGAGAAGAGCAGCAACAGACAAGGAGGTCCATTTACAGGTTTGTGTGTGTTTTTGCAGTGCAGAACCAGACGTGGTGAGATTGTGATGCAATGTGGAACAAAGTTCATTTATTATTTCATAACTATGTTTTTTTTTTTAGCCATTCTCTCCGTCCAGATTTACCAGATTTCCTGTTTTCTCTTTGCCTGTAATCTCCAACCACACCAGGTCCGTTCATCAGCGTCTTGTTGTCCCGACTGGAGAACCTTCTGGAAAACTCCATCGCCGTCAACCTGCTGGTGACGGGGATCCTGGCCCAGCTGGCGTCGTACCCGCAACCTCTGCTGAGGTCCTTCCTGCTCAGCACGGAAACACACGACCAGCACAGCGTACGGACGTTATACCAGGTAGCACCAGCGCACCGGGTTCAAGTTCCTGAAACGGTTCCAGACGTGAACAGCGCTGTACGAACCGTGTCTGCAGGTGTTGGTGTCGGTGCACGCTCAGATCGAGCGCTACGTGGAGAACAGACCTGAGTATCCCGCTCTGGTCACCCAGGCCTGGAGGTTCCTGTTGGCTAAAGACCAGGATGGAAAATTTAGAGGTTAATAAACACAAGCAAACATCAAGGCATGCATGAACAGGTTGAAAAACACCAACAAGTGTTGGTCCATTTGCCTCTAAACACAGATAAATTTAAAATTTATCCCATTTTTAATACAAAGTCTTCATAGCATTGACCCAACCTTGCAGCTTGAATAACTAGAAGTTTTATTTACAGGATTATTTGATCATTCAAGAAAACTTTTGATGGTTCCTAAAACACAGGAATGTATTTCTTTGAAATATTTAACCAAATACATTTTGAACCCCCGTTTCTTCATCATTTTCCTTTCAAGCACCCATGTTGCCTTTCATTGTCGTCTTAACCTGCCCGGCTTTCAGAGGGATGTTTGGGTTAGTTTAATTATTTTAATTCTGACCTATAAGTCATTGAATCATGAAACAAATGCTAAGCTAATTAGTTTTTTTGCAGATATTTTTAAAGTACAAATAGTTAAATCTGAAAAAAAACTGATAAATTTGAGTGACAGAGGAACTTAAGCAGCGACGATGTAAAATTCTGATAAAAACTTTAATTCTTGTGAAGTTAATAATTCTTGAATATTGATGAAAAAATACTAGCTTCACTTTAAACATGGGGAAAATGTATTATTAGTGAAATAATCTTCCAGTGGAACTTATTCAGTTATGGTCTTATATTTTGTCGAACCTTTTCTCTCAGAGGCGCTCCAGTCTCAGGGCGGAGACATCATCCTGGATCCGTCTCGACCCAACGGCTCGGTGAGGAACGCCCTGCCGTTGCCCCCCCTCAGCGTCTTACCTCCCTGCCCCGCCATCCCCCCTCACGCCAAGAGCCGAGTGTTCGCCATCGTCATGTTCGCCGAGTTCCTGAAGGAGCTGGCGGCCATCGCTCAGGAGCACAGCGTGGCGCTGGACTGCTGTTCAGAGGAGTGATGCAGGAGGATCAGAAGACTTCATCACAAATCAACCTGATGGTTTATGCAACTTATCTGGACAATTTCAAAAGATTTTACTGTAAATCTACATGTAAATTGTGTTTTTTTTCTGCCTGACAGCACTTGAAAATGTTTCCCCATGTGAAGATAGATTATATTTATAAAATGATTGGATGGAGATTATTTTGAAGATGATTGACATTAAATTTTGTATCAATTTGTGGAATATTTGAAAATCAGTTTCTGTGCTTTCTTCAATCTTTGCATGAAATTATTTACAACAAATTTCTTTACAACCTAAAGCCAGTTTAAAGATACATCAATCAAACATTATTTAGAGAGAGAGATATGGTAAACAAAAACAGAACAAAAAAAAGTTTCAGTAAATAAAAAATAAGTCTATCGTTACAATTAGTTGTAACGATAGACTTTATTTGCTAAATATTTATTTTAGATATAAAAACATTGCAGTAGTAGCTCTGTAGGCTGTTAATACCTTTTAATAAAATCTGCAATGCATTCTGGGTAAATGGCGTATGCTAGGTGGGATTGAGCTCGCTAGCTCCCAACAACTCAGGTAAAGTTAGCCTTCCTGTGTTTACTCTGCAGATCCCAGCACAGAACGCGTCACCAACCCAGAATGCATTGCGCAGGTGAAAAATAAAACAAAATATATAAATTTTTTAAAAGTAGTTATAAGTTTTGATGTATCACAAACCTAAATTTTTTAATTAATAGGAAAATGACAACATATTTAGGTCAGGAAAACATGATATTTGTTCATTGATAAGCTTATCATTAATGCTGCACGTTGTAATGATGCGGCAGAAAGCATGCATGGTTTCCTGAAAGCCCCCGCCCTTAGAAACATGCTGATATTGCTTAAGATAAAAAGTTGATCGAATATCTGATGTTATCATAAATGAGTGTCAAATTTCTTCCAGTTCTTGCAAAAATTTAACTGAGGGAATCAATTATGAAAAGGCTGCTTGGCACAAAGCAAATAAGCAAAACCGCTTCTGCCTCGCTGAGTTGCAACGTGTGAAAAACAATGTCTGGAGAAAAGTCTCATAAAAAAATCACCTAAACTAGTGTTTCGCCCCCCCTGCTCTGCATGTTTTAGATGTGTCTCTATTCCAGAACAGCTGATTCAAATGATTGCATGACCATCAAGTGCTGCAGAAGCCTGTTAATCACCCAGAGATACAATTCAGGTGTGTAGCAGAAGGGGAATACCTAAAACATGCAGGACAGGGGGGCGGTGAGGACCAGGGTTGAGAAACACTGAGCTAAAAAAAAGATAACAGTAAAACAAGCAGCAGCCCTGCTCTTTTGATTTTGTGAAACTATAAATTGATAGTGTAAATGTGTCGGTTGCACAGCGCCTCACTAGTCACACCTACTGAACTTTTTCACACTTCGTGACAGAAAAAAACCACAAGGCCTCAAATTATATTAAACTGTGACTTTGAAATGCAGGGGAAATGTGACATTTTATTTTTGTTTTGTTTGTTCAGAAGCCTCCTCACAAACAAATAAACAAACTTTATTTGTTTGTTTATTTATTTTATTTGTTTATTTGTTTAACAAATAAACAAATAAAGTTTATTTGTTAACTTTATATTTATGCTGAGATGTATTTGAGACCTAACTGAGCTCAAACGTCGAGCTGAAACCTGTAACTATGGCAACACAACAAACGGTGAAGATTAGTCATTGCACTGTCAAAAAGTAAACGGTAACACTTTATTTGAAGGGGTGTGCATAAGACTGAGATGACACAGTCATAAACATTCATAAAGACTTCTTTATGTTCATTACAGGTGTCATGTTTTTAACAGTGTCATGTCAGTCTTATGGACACCCCTTCAAATAAAGTGTTACCAAGTAAACTTACAAATCGTAAATCTTTTCATTTATCTTTGCTAAATAAATTACATAAAATTATAATTATAATTGTCCTTATAAACTTAACTAAATCTCTTACCAACTAACTAGAGCTATTTTTACAGAATGCTGTTGCTATAAATGTCATCATGTTAGTCACTGTGCCTGAGTTCGTGTGAGAGATTTGTGTGGGTAGATATGAAACAGCAACCGCAGTGACAACATCCACGATACTGGATTTCCCAACCAACACAATTTGGTCAATATAATCTCATAACAAGATGGTTGCTATGGGAGTGAGGCCTGAAGGTGTGTGATTTCTCCAGAGGAGAATCAAGCTATGGAAAAACAGCATGTTTAAATGTGATTTCTATGCTACCATGAACAGGTTAGGGTAGGTCTATGGTCTAAATAAAACACGCTCATTAAGAAATAAATTCTTAGATAATCAGATTTTAGTCCTCATCTCCTTTCAGAATGAGCTGTTTTATTGTCATTTTAAATTCATATAAGTTGCTCCTGGCCACGCCGCCATCTCAACGTTTACACTCACATGTGAAAATAGCTGCAAACAGATGGGAAATTATACAACCATACATCTTTGAAAAGCAGAAGTAGAGCCTCCTTCACAACCAAAAAGAATGCAGCAAGTGGTTTCTGGATAGTAAGTCAACAACAAAACACTTGTCTTTTCCAGCAGCCATTGTACAGCGCATACAGCAGCAAAACCAGATGACCAAACATGCAGGAACTCTCCTAGCGTGTTGCTAGGTAACGGGCTGGGCTTACCTGGAGTGGTGACGTTACAAATCAACGCCACGTTCAGATAAAAGTGAAAACCTGTGCTTTGCCCTGGCAACACGATTTCTGTCCAGTGGGAGAAATTATTGGTATCCATGTGAATTTGGTTGCAAGGTGTAGCTTACTTGCAAAAAGTACAATGTGAAAGTAAACCAGACCAAATGAAAGATAGTCTGCATGTGGTCCAGACCAAACAAGACGACCAAATGACGTGGATACACCTAAGACTGGACAGTCAGAAAGGAAATATAATTTTTTAGTGAAAGTACAGTTTTAGAAGGAAATGTGTACTTCTCATGTAATACAGTACATGGATGCTGGACAGATCTTAATCTTACAGATTAAAACACCATTGTTTCACTGTTTGCATTGGTGGTTTGACGGTTTTCTTTGATGAGTTTTCTGCCTCTTCACTGGTTGTTTTGGGCTGCATAGGGGGGATCCGGCCCGTTCAGCGTAGGCCGACATTTTCCACTAGAAGCAGTAGAGGCGCCGTCTTTTTCACTCAAAGTATATTTATATATAAATATGAGATGTTTTTCTCTGTTCCTGTGGTAACAACATTTATACTGTGTTTTATACGTATTTGCTCTACTTGGGCGGAAAGCAGAACATCACAGGGGAGATAATGCTGATTAAGACCCACAAACATCTGATTAGGAAGGAAGGCGAAGCTCAGTGGTGGAAACGCGTTCCTCTTTCTCTCTGTGCCTCTAACATGTTTGGTGACATAGTTGTTCGATGCAACTTTCACTTCTTGAAAGTAAAAAGTTGGTGAGATGTGGAATTTCTGAAGAAAGAAAGTTTTATCAATGCCAAAACAACAAATATTGGTCAAAACTGTTTATAAAGGGTTTGTTTGAAACAGCACTTTGTTTAGATGAGTCCAGATTAAAAGAAACACAACAACACAAATCCCTTAATACACCACGGCTTATTTCACTTATAACAAGACAATTTTCCTACAACATATGTGAAATAATCAACTAGTGGAACTTTTTCATCAATATTAAGGAATTATTACTAAAACAAGCTGCTGTGTCTTCCTGAAAAGTGGGTTTAGTTTGTCCTTTTTCAAGTGTACTTAGTAACATTCTGTGTTACCAAGTAGCTAAAAAAAGCTTCATCTGATCAATGGCATGTTCGGGTGTGATTATCGTAAAAGACCAAAAAGAAAAGAACATGTGGTTATGTGGTTATCTGAACCGCTAATTACTTACTTCAAACATTCATCTTCCTGCTCATGCAAACATGCTTTTAAAATAGCAGAAGTTACTCACTAAGCTTTTCTTGTACGGAGTTCTGTTCAACCGGGGTTATTATGCAGAATTGACTTTTTTGAGTGTTATTTTATATAATTTCAAACGATGCGCCGCCGTGGAGCTTCAGTCCTCAGTCGGGTCTTTGCCCCACAGAGCACACGGCTCCTCCAGACTGGTGGCAGCAGCAATTCACTCTGCATGTCTGAGCTCCTAATTACGCTTTTAAATGGCTGCATCATGGAGAAGCATTGCTGTGAAGACGGAAAGTGTAGGAGCTTCTTAAAGAGACAGAGGCCAATTTCAAAGCATCAGATACGGCGCTAAATCAAAGTCAAATTTCTTTTAAGTTATTTTTGACACATACAGAATTATTACAACAACTGAAGGTAATATATAGTTACTTGATTGTGCTATAAAATGTCGCTATGTGTCTGGAAAATATGCAATACTCCTCTTTAAAGTCGTAGCACTTGATCCTGAAGTCACCCAGATAAAATTAGAGTTGACACACAGATGGATAAAACCTTAAAATCATGCACTACTTTGTCTTCCCTATCAGGTAAAACACAATAAAGCATCAGGCTGAAAAGTTAAAAAATTCAGAAAGTATTACAGCTTATGCAACTGAGCATGTTTTGCAGTGAATCAGTCACATATCGGCTTTACTTCTCAATACAATTGGATCAAGATGATGCACATCACTGCTGAGGTCTTCATGCTGTGGTTAGCTAGTTCCTGTATTGACGTTTGACTTCATCTGCTCGCTCTGAAATGCTCGATCACTCTCCATAAAGTCACACAGCCGAGCGCTGCGCCAGCTGCCAGCTGGAGACGACCAGGAGCGAGGAAGACACCATGAAGGCAATGAAGGTTTTCCTGCTGATCTCGGCTCTCGGTGAGTCTCTTTCAGGTGTTTGAAAGTTTTTACTCCGACTCTGTGGCACGTGCTTCATTCTTGTGGTACAGGGGGGGGAGTGAAAAGTGGCGGCTGCCGATACTGTTACAGTGTTTCATAAGTGGTGTCTGTGCTCAGGTGACACCAAACTATACTGTAGAGTTTAAAATCGGAGGAAAATTAGTGACACAACTCAAATAAACCTCAAGTTTATGGAGAACAAGAACAACTTGTGTTTTTCTAACAGAAAATACTTTTTTAATCATTATTTAAGGCAGTGGAGTCCAAAATCACCAAATTAAAAGCACTCAAGGGCCACAATTTATTTGTTTATTTATTCACTTAAAAATGCAAAATGGTTTTCTTGTTAATTCTTTTCTTTTTACCCGCTAAGCAACAAATTAACATATAATATTTTGAATAAAATGGTCTAAAAGGGGATCTTAAGTCTCTTAAGTTGTTTATCAGGTTATCAATTTTAGTTTATTGCCATTAATAAAAATGAGACTGTCTTGACCAACTGAGTGACTAAATCTGCTTTGGTCTTAAATGTTACTGGAGATTTGTGGCCCCACTTACTATGACATTAAAATAAAAACAAAAATAAATCAAAACATGCCTCACTAAAGCAGAACCCTCATTTTCTATTTAATATACAAATTTGTCATTAAAAAGCTCATAAAATTGTGTCCAGGAGCCTCTAAAAAGTACTAAAAGGGCCGCAAATGGCCCTGGGACCACACTTTGGACACCCCTGATTTGATGAGCTGATAATTCACATAAAGTGACGTGAAAAAGTATTTTCCACCTGCAGAGTTTTGCTTTAATAACCTAGATAGTCCAGATCCTGACACAGAGCGAGTTGTACGACGGTTTTACAGCTAACAGGTCAAAATCAAGACGTTCTGTGAAAAGCTGCTGTCACTGCTCTTCTTCAGAGAGCCCTCTGAGAAAGGAAATCAGATTAACAATACAGCAACATTTCTAAAACAAATAACAGTACATAAAGCAAGAACATTAGAAGGGTATACCAAAAGAACAACATTTGATAATAATACAATTTACCAAACAGCATGACACCACCACCACCACGTTTCATTCTTGGCATAATGCTCTTTTTCTGAAATGCAGATAGTTTTATGTCAGATGTAACGTGACACACACCACAATATTTTCTTAATATTGATGAAAGAGTCCTACTTCCACTTACATTTTATTTCTCTATTGTTAGAAGTGGAGCTCATTTTTAATCAATATTAAGGAATTAATTACTTAAAACAAGCTCCTATGTGTCGCTATAAGTTACTGTAAGTTAGTTTTGTCTTATTTCAAATGTACGAAGACACTTGGACTGGAAAACAGGCCACAAATACTTGATGATAAGATTTAGTGTTTTTGCAGTGTGAGATCATCAAGATGTGAGTCGGAGTTTGTGTTTGTTTTTGGGTCAGCAGTGGTTCTGGCCCTGAAACTCTCCTATAGATGCTGTTTTTTGCTTAGTCGGCTCCTTATTGTTCATGAGCGCCGCCGTTACCAGAGGCTGCAGAGGCCTGATGTGGTCTAGATGGGTTTTTTGGGTTACTCTTTGGCATGTCAGGGGATTTCCGTCTTTGACCAGATTTTTGAAAATGTCAGAAAATGCTGTAATCTTGACAGATTTAACACCGAACCTCTCGGTGCAGACCAGCAGACATTTTCAACTTTATGCACAGTTCCTGACCTGTAGTCATTTCAATTGGAAATGTTCCCTGATTTTAAAATCTTGGCTGACGTGGTGCTTGTAATCCCAGTTTCCCATCAAAACCCTCGGATATTTGATTAAAACAGAAGCAGGTGCGGATCAGGAAGAAGAAGTAAATTTGTCTGTTCAGATTCATATTTTTACTGCAGTTGTTTAATTTAATTGTTTACATGTAGTTACCAGGACAACAGTCAGTGGTTTCTGTCACTGTGGGGAAAAAGTAACCAGTTTGATCTGTAATGTTACGATGTGAAATGAAATGCAGTCAGACGTTGTTAGAGTTCCCAAAAGTTGTTCTCAGGTAAGAGTAGCAGAACGTCAACATGTTCTTACTCAAGTAAAAGTAAAAAGTATCCGTCCAGGAAATGACTCAAGAGGAAAACTGATCAAATTATCAATCATTTAATATTTAAAGATTACATTATCAGACAGACCAAAATATAAAGTTAAGTGGATATTTTGGTATTTTAGGGACAAAAATGAGAAAAATATAAAACAAAAAGTAAAATCAGGCAAAAGACAATTTTTCCAACTCAGTTTCTTTCAATAAAAAAACTTATGAAACGTTAACAGGAACTGCAGGTGTTTGTGTCTGGTGATTTTTTTTTTTATTAAAACGTTTGTTTTTCATTCAGTGTGTAGAAAATCCAGAAGGTTTACTAAAGTAAAAGCAGAGATACTTCATAATAAAATTACACAGAGTAAAAGTACATTTTCTCAAAAAGCTCCTCAAGTAAATGTAACCAATTACTCCCTAACTCTGAACATAATTGAATGTTATAATTTTAAAAGATGGACAGGTAAAGATAGATTATGATGGAATATTTTTGACCCCTTCAATCTAAATGAGGGAAATGGAAAAAAAAATGGGGTCAGTAAAAAAGAAACAAACAAAAAGAAAAACTCTGTGTCCGATCAAACCGTTTTATTTTCTCCCATCCTGTTGAAGTTATTCATTTCCTGTGTCCTCTATGCTTTTTTTTCCAGCCTGTTTTCTATTTTTTGATTCAGCTTTCAGGATATTTAGCCAGATTTATGTAATTCACAGAGCGCTGTGATTTATTTGTTTATGATTACCGAGAGGTTTTCTTTTTTCTTTTTTTTTTCTTTTGTTCTGGAGACGTTTGTCAGATTCCAGTGCTCTCTCAAACTCCACGAATCGCTCTGGCTTGTGTGTTCGGACAGACATAACCAAAACAAAGACGTGTGTCGCTTTCCTTTTGCATTCTGCTTTTAATCTGCTGTGAACACTGGATGAGTCGTTTACGTCGTTGGTAATTAAATGTTCTCTGTTTTCTCCCAACCCAAAAGCCACCGAAATGTTAGATGTTATCCACTTTGTGCTCATGTGGTTTGAATTTCTTCATATCGTGAATGCTGATTGGCTGATATGTGATCTGTTGTGACTGATAAGAGGGGAAACTTTGCGGACTAAACCACCTTCTGTTAAAAATAACTAGTTTAGAGGCCAAAACGATCCACTATCAATTAATTTACAGGATAATTTATGTTAAACTGAGTGCAGTCTGGACTGTGTATGGTTAAAATAACAAAAGTGTGATTTCAGCGTTTAGAGTGCAAGGAAATATTCTGAAATATTGAAAACATGAAATGGCCTTTTCTGATTCTCCCACCTGAACTCTGTGTATAAACTACTTCAAGATGTTTTGTCAGATTTTGTAAAAAAACATTTTCTATGCTTTATGTCTGACTTTGTGTTTGTTCTCCACTCAACCTGCTAGATTTACGATTTAATGTGATCTCAAAATAACAGCGAGATGAATTTACCTCACAGTGGCTCAGAAACATCAGCAGCTGTAGAGTTTTGACACCAAACCACTCGGATGTGCCTGGTTGCTTCCGGCAGGAAGCTGGAGGTGAAGAAGTGGTGTTGAAACCACAAGTACTAGAGAAACATGCATGAAAGGCGACTAAACACCAAAAACCCAACATTCTGCTGCCTTTAATCTCCTAAAACACTTCAACAGGAGCTCTTGACTTTTTTAAAAATAAATCTGTTAACAGTTGCATGATTTGTTTGGGCCATTTTAATCCTTTTTCCACCCTCTGTAGGCGTTGCCGCCTTTTCACAAAACAGCGGTTTTGAAGATGATGATGATGATGATGGAGAGGAAGGTTGTGGAAGCGGTGAACCAACATCAGAACCAGCAGCTGGAAACGAGTCCAGCTCCCTTCCCTCCTCAGGTAACCTCGTCCTGCTCCGCTGAAGCTCACAGAACCTCCTGCTGTGACTGTTTTGATGCATCAGCTCAGCTCTTCATTAGTCAAATGCACAGTAGTGGAGGGCTGATGATGTGGGCCTGTTTTGTAGCCACAGTGTCCCAAAGAATCCCAAACAAAGCAACAAATAGCTAAAGAATAAAGACTTAAGAGTTATTACTTCAAAAAATGAGCTAATCATGAGGTGTACTTACTTTTTCTACAAACATCCAGTTTCGCTTTACGTTTCACTTGTACTTAAAATCAAATGAGATTAAAGCAGAAAATGTAATTTCCTGTTATCTAAATTCCTCAAATTTCTGATTTTAATGACACTTTCTGCATTGGTTATAAATATTCTCACTGAATGCTGAAAGATGAAATTGCTGCTGTGAAACAGGAAGTAGATTCCTGCTGGTGATGGTTTTCTTCTTCTCCTTTCAGCTGCCAAGCACTCACCACAGAGAGGAGCTGTTGTCACCAAATACAGCATCTGCCTGCTTCCTCTAATTTTAAATGTGTGCATGAAAGCCTGAAAATAATAATTTTCAGAGAGTTGTAGAATATTTCACACTCATTGTTTTAATTTAAGGGTTTTAATTAGATGGTTGTGTATTAAAATAATTCAAATAATATTTCCTCTACCATGCAATGTTGTCAGTTTACCAAGGTTAATTCTGTTGGGGAAATGAACCATAAGAAATGTTCTGGTACACTTTGGGATTCCATTTCGTTTTATTTTTTACAAATAAAGATCTAAAAACTCTGTAAGCATTTGAACTCAGCCTCCTTATTGAAACCCAAAACAATATGTTGCTTTCAGTAGCCACCTAATTCGTAGACTGTGAGTAGTTTAATCTCAGTTACCTAGCAACCCCAGTTGAGTTCCACCAGTTACCTAGCAACCGAAGCTGAGTTCCAGCTGTATTCACTGTACAATGGCTGCTGGAAAAGACAAGTGTTTTGTTGCTGACTTTGCCATCCAGAAACTACTTGCTGCATTCTTGCTGATTGTGCAGGAGGCTCCACTTCTGCTTTTCAAAGATGTATGGATGTATGATTGTGCATCTGTTTGCAGCCATTTTCACGTGCGAGTCTAGATGTTGAGTTTCAGTTGAGCTTATTTGGATTTAAAGTGACAATCATTTTGTGCAAAATATGTAACGAGCATGTTTTGAACCATAGAGCAAACATAACCTTTTCAAGGAAGCATACAAGGTCACCTTGAGGTTAATACTTTGGAAACCAGGAATAGCTTCCTGTTTTCAAGGCTAACATGAGTCTCAAGTGTCTCTTGGTTTCAGGTTCGGCTCAAACAGGTGTGAGGCCTTATAAGCAGAAAAGATCTTCTGGTTTAGAGCGTCATCACCACTAACAGGGTTTCAGTAAAGATTTGGTGGAAAGTGAAGGACAAACTATAAGCAGAAATGCATATTAGCCACAGATCCCTGTTTCGAAACAGGGATCTGTTATCGAAAGTGGAAAGAGGAAGGTGGCATTATGCAGAGAATGCCAGACGCATGGAGCAGACAGAGAAGTGTGCTTCAACATGAACAGAAATGAGGCGTTTTTAGGCGGCACCATTTCACAGCCTGTTCCTTTTCAGTCAAGCTGTTTAAATTGTCGAAGTGTTTTGAGGTGTGGATAATTATTTGATGACTGACTGAATAAACAAGATCCTTCCAGATTTTTTCTTTCTCTGCTACATGAGATCCAACCTGTGGAGCAAAATCACCAACAATGTTCAACATCAGACCTTCTGCTTCCACCTTCAGCGAGCTGTGGTTGTCTGGCAGCAGGAGAAAACGTCTGGAAATCTTCAGAAATACAATTCAGCTACTTAAAACAGAAAGAAAATATTCATAAAACAGAATCTGCTTACAGCAACATGTAAATTCAGCAGCGCTACGCTGGTGAGACGACCTCAAACTTTTACCGCCAAAGAAAGAACCAAAATTGCTTCAGAACCAAAATTAATTTGCTTGAACAGATTTAGCCAATAGTAGCTACACATATAGCTAATAAGTGTACAAGCTAAAGCTAACGCCACCCAACACAGACATATTGTGGAAGTAAGTTGTTGTTTGATGGGAAACGTCTTTCTTCAAGTTTTTCATGTCATCTTGTCAGGTTTGTGCTGCTCTTTGTCTATTTACACTTATTTGTGTTGACTTTGAAACTGTTGTATCTACATGAAGCACATAACCAGTGACAAGAAACTAGATAACCACACAGCTGTGGTTATCTAGTTCCTCTACTTCCGTTTCACTTATTCTCCTCTTTCTCGAAGGCTTGGTCACACTTAAAGTCAGACAGCAGAGCGTTTAAGGAGGAGAGCCAGAAGAGACGATGGGAACGTTAAAGGTTTTCCTGCTGATCTCAGCGCTTGGTGAGTTTTTTCAGGTGTCTGAAAGTCTTTACTTTCTTGGTAGCTTCATGTTTTTGGTACGGGATGGAAAAAGTGGCAGCTGCCGTTACTGTTCCTGTTGTTCCAGTGTTTTATTGTTAGGATTTGAGCTCAGCTGACACAAAATGAGTCAAACTACATTGTGGAGTTAAGGATCAATGAGATATTAGTGACACAAACCAGCCAACAAGGAAAACAGCTTCTGAGTTCCTATTAGGAAAATAGTTAAGATCATTTTTATACGGGTGAAAAAAAGAAATCATTCAGCTCAAGGAAGTCAATTTCACAGATTTTATTTGAATTTGAAGTTGAGGAAGTGATTTTTTTCACAGTGTTGTGAAAAAGTAGCCTCCCTTTGCTCATGGCTGCCGCCCTGGTGTAGGACGGCGGCCATGTTTTGTTGGGTCTGCAGTTGTGCTGTAGAGTTTCCATGTTCAGATTAGAGAGCAGAACAGGATGGTTTTAATTTGCTGCTTTTACATCTTCTGCAGGTGTTGCAGTTGTTTCATCTCAGACAGAAGAGTATGACTATGATCCAGGATATTATGAATTCAACGTCACAGAATCTTTTTGGGACACACCTGACTTCACCATCGTTTTATCTTCAGGTAACTTCTTCTTGATGTGCTAATAAAAATATATACCAAAGAGCATTTACTACAGAATATTTGTTAAAATTTTGCCCTTACATTAAAGTGTTTTACTCTTTATTCTGTTTTTATGCGTTTCATATTCTCATCCCCATAAAAGGAAATCCTGTTCTAATCTGATCTTTATGATGCTTTCACAACTTCCTGCTTTAAAAATGTTGATGCATTAATTCAGTTTTCTGCAATATATTCCAATAAATACTGAAAGATGAAACTCTGTTGCTGTGAAGCAGGAAGTAGTTTCCTCCAGTTTCCAGCTGAATTTTAATTGTTTTCTTCTGCTTTCAGCTGCCAAACATTCACCACAGGGAGGAGCTGTTGTCTCTAAATACAGCCTCTGTCTGCTTCCTGTAATGTTACATTTGTGCCTGAAAGACTGAAAATAATGATAATAAAAAAGAAAAACAAACCATTTGTTCAAGCTTTGCTTGTTAACTACAACCCTGCTGAAAAAGCATTAAATAAAATAAACAAATGGTATTAAAATAAACCAAGTAATGTAATTTCTGCTCCATTATGCAACGATGTAATTAAATGAACTTTAAATAAACAATGTGGTCTAAAACATTCTGGGTCCTTTGACATTATGTGTTTGTTTTTCTTTGTGTGTTTTTGGGGAAATTTTACATTTTTATATCTTTTTAAACACTTTTAAAATTAAAAAAACATTTTTTGGTGCCAGTATCTCCAGTTATAAATGCATGTTTTTTGAAAACGCAAATATTGAACATTTATTTGTCACTAGTTTTTGAATCTGTTCAATATTTCTTACATTTTATGCTATTTGGTTTCTATAATTACTTTTTCCCATTCCCTTGTTTTAGAGTCACTTCAAAATGTCATATTTTATTGGTGACTAAAATATTTTTTGTTATTTTGTGAGACATCAATTTGCATACGTTTAATTTCATTTATGAACCTTTTTTCCCCAACTTTTTCAAAAAGTAACTTTTGAAATCAGGCTGTGAAATATCAGGAGACATTTAATTGTGAAGGACATCAATGTCATAACTTTGTCTAGCCACATTTTGCTGATTGCATTGTTATGATTGCACCGGCGCCATCTTTGTAGCCCAGTCAGTAATGCAGTGCCAACTGTTCATCATGTTGTGCAGCTCAACTTTGAACGAGCTTTAGGACGCCTGGAGAGCCGCTGTTAAAGGTCACATTTAAAGTTTGAGAGAAAGTGAAGACATGAAGGAGAAGTTCAGGGAACAGAAACGTATTAAAGTTTAAAACTTCCTTCCTTTTGCATTTAAAACCTCTTGATGGACGTTTGAGAGGCAGAAATGAATATTCAACATGCACACCAGTCAGTCTGGGCTTTATAACTGGATGACCTTCAGGCCTTGTGCTGCACAAACACTCAACATCTCCACACAGCCGCTTAAGTCCTCTTCGTTTCGGCTGTTTTGCAGTTTTCTAGAGATTTGTTCCAGATTAGAGGTCCGCAGAAAATAACTTCTGTTTGTTTCTGTTCAGCTGCAGAAAGTTATGGCACCTCCATGCATTTATGTTTTCTAAGTTTCTACTAAATTAGTTCATAGTTACCTGGTGACGCTGTGATGTAGAGCAGCGTATCATCTGCATAACGACGATACGTTATGTAGTCTTACCAAGTGTTTTTAATCTGATTTCAGGTGAAAAATTCTTGACACACTTGAAATAAGAGAAAACTAACTGACAAGTAACTTACTGGTAAGATATAGGAACTTATTCTGGTTCTGCTCCTCATCCCCAGAACCAGAACCAAACAGCATTCAGCTTCTATGCACCACAAATCTGCAACAAACTTACAGAAAACTGCAAAACAGCTGAAACACTGAGTTCCTTTGAATCTGGACTAAAAACCCAGCAGTTTAAAGTCCTAATAAATGAAACCAACATTTTGACGACTTTTGGCTAAAAGTAATGCTTCAGTTGTTGATGACTTTATATTTTTGTCTTTTTATAATGTAAAGACGTTTTAACCACCTTGTTGCTGATAGATGCTATACACACAATCTTGATTGATTGATTTAAGCCAATTATTCCTTAAAATCAAAGGAAAAAGTACCAGTTCCAGTGGCAGATTATTGAAAAAATGTTAAAAGTGAATCGAATATGTCAGCAGAACCAGCACTTAATTATAATTAATGACTGAAAACAAGCTCCTAAATCTTGATGAAAACTTACTCGTAAGTTAGTTTTGTCTTGTTTCAAGTGATCTAGAAACTTGACTGAAGTACTTGGTAACTTGGTAAGTATTTTTATTTGCCTTGTTACTTGTTATCTGAGCCACTGTGTAGATATTAAATAGGAGGGGCCCGAAGGTGAAACCTTGTGGTACACCGGATTTAATCCATCCCTCTTCTTCAGGTAAGACGCTGTTTTGCAACACATTCCAATTTATTTTTAAATTAAATTTCTTGTAATTACCTCTGTCATATAAAAATGTTGTTTTTTTTTATGGTTAAACCTTCCAGTGTTTCTATACCTTCACCTCTGCGTACGACGCAGGATGGATCTGGACTTCCAGACTCTTCTGACCAGGCAGCGCGGTTCCACTCATTATCATATTATTTAGTGAACCTGTTCATTTCATGACCTCAAAGAAAGTTTTCTGGGTACTTTTTCCTCATCTCATTAAATTTTCCTGTGACATCAGCAAGACCTTTCAATCCACAAACTGCTCCTCAATTGACTTTTTCTCTATTTCAGACGTGAACAGATGGCACAGATGGTGAAAACCCAAACAGATTGACAGTTTCTGTTTTACTCAGACCAGCCTGGCTGCCTTCCAAATGACTCAAATCCCCGTTTCTCCCCGTTCTGATGCTCAGTTTAACCTTCAGCCTGTCGTCTTTACTACGCCTACTTGCCTAAATCCCAAAATGCATTGAATTTCTTCCATGCCAACAAGTGTTAGAAGAGGTGAAAGTGGTAAGAGCTGAAGTAACCTGTAAACGTTTATCTCTGTGCTGAAGGTTGAACAGGGTTGACACCTGCGCTGGTGAGGTAGAAGCAGCGAGAAAGCAGAGCTACTGTTGCATCCTGTGCGGCTCTGGAGCTCGCTCTGCGGCTGATGACTCAGTTCCTGAAAACTGAGTGATACCAAGAATGATTTACAGAAAGACGCCCAACAAGTGTGGCACGGAGAAGAATATGATTCAGTGATGTTTGTTTTTAGAAATATGGGTGGGAGATAAGGGGGGAAAGGGAAAGGTTAAGATGGAAAGAAAACAGATTTCATGCACACTAAGCATGTTTTTATTAGATTTTCTCTCTTTTCTGCAGATATTTGCTAAATTCTTGGTGGAAAATAATAAAAACGTTGAAAAAAAAAGAATCCACATTTCATCCACGGTTCCACGTCACGACAGAGAAACTTTCTGAAATCAGGCCTCAGAGCCCGCCAGTCAAATTTGAATTCTTCAAACCACAACGCTTAAGACACACAACAGAAAAACACAGCGAGGTAAAACAGGGCGACGGTGAGAAGAGAGGATGGGGGAGGGCGGAAGAAACAGAGAGAAAGGAAGAGAGACGGTTTTAGAGCTTCAGGTCTAAAAGTGGAGGACTTAAAAACGCTGCAGAGGAAGGAGCTTAAAAGAAAAAGGAACAAAATAACTTGAATAAAAGGGAAACTGCTGCTGCTTCGCTGATGATCACAGCTTCTTGTTGTAAAAAGAAAAAACAATCAAGTGTTGGAGACGGTTTGAATCAAGATGATGAAGCTGCTGTTTCAGCTCTGCTTCCTGGGTGAGTTCACTTCAACTGCTAACACACTTTTCCTCCCAGGTCCTTTTTCTAACTCAAATCTTTAATAATAAAAACACAGAGATGCTCACTGAGGCGACTGATTAAAAACTTTCACTTCTTCAGTTCGGTTTAGTCAAATGCTACAAGAAGGTTTGTTCAAAATGAGCAGCTGGACATAAATTAGCCATCATAGTCATTTATTTACTCATCTGGAAAACCTTAATTTAGTCATAAATCTGCATTTGCATTATTTCCACAGACTATGAAGCACATTTAATTGATGCTTTCCATGCAGGAAGTAAAGCAGAGCCAGCACACGCCGCAGTGAGCTTTTAGGTTTCCGCCAAAATCAACTGTTATTATTTTCAAATGCAAAGTGATGTTGGTGCAAAAGTGCAATATTTGCATATTTTCTGTTTAGGAATTAATACGATGTTCACATTTATGAGGGGGTGTGTCCAAGTTTACTGAAAGTTAATTTTAATCAGAGCTAAAATAAGAAAGAACATTTCAGCATTATTGTGGTCCTGCTGATTAGGCTGCAGCATTAAATGAGATTTAATGTTTATAATGAAAAGATGCAGAAATTAAATCAATGTTTAGATTTAGGAAGTTAAGAGCATGCTCTTTGATTTGACTGGACTTCTTCCACATGAATCAACTAACTAAAAATCTGACTCCATTTATAATTCAGGAAAAATAATCAAAATGAAATTACCTTTATGTAAATAAAAACACAGCTCCAGTATTACACTGCAAAAACACAAAATCCCACCAAGTATATTTAGTCTAATTTTAGTTTAAATATCTTATTACACTTGAAATAACTTCTGAGGAACGTTTCAGAAAGATATATGAGCTTATTTAAATCAATAATCGCTTAATATTGATGAAGAAGTTTTAGTTCCACTGGTAGATTATTTCACTGGTAACAAAACATTTTCCCCATTTTATAAGTGAAATAATCTGCCAATAAATCTAACTTTTTCATGAATATTAAGGAACTATTTACATTAAATAACCTCATATGTCTTACTGAAAGGTCATTTTTAAGTTAGTTTTGTCTTATTTCAAGTATAATAACATTTTTGCACTAAAATTAGACCAAAATACTTGGTGAGATTTAATGGTTTTTCAGTGAACACGTTAAACTGTGTTGCCTTTCAGGAAGTAAAACATGTTTATTATTAAATTAAGGTTAGAAAATGATCAAGAAGCTGTAACAGTGAGTTTAGTGACAAAATAATCACTTAGATCCTTCAGGATGAAAACTTATTAGACATATGTGACGGTTTTTAAAAGCTCATAAAACTATGGCTGAAAGCTTTCAGCTAGTGCAGCTAACCAGTTGCATCTGTCTCGTGTTTGTGAGACTACAAACTCTGGAAAAAATATTAAACTACAAAAATGTTGGATCTTTAACTATGAAGCAGATGATCTGTAGAATATAACCACATTTATTTGAACATCACTCTGTAAATATTTAATAAAACATCTAAAATATCTTTAAAAGAAAGCAAAACTAAATGCTAGCTTGTAGTTTAGCAGCTTTATGCTAAGATAAGTGAATGCTAACATGTTTGGTAAACTATGTGAGAGGAGAAAGGCGTTAAAACATTAAAGCAACAGTTTTTAGTTCTGAAAGTTTAAACAAAAAGTGGACAAATCACCACTAACCTCACACCTTAGTGTGACTGCAGCTGCAGTTTCTGGTTTTACTTTGACTTAAAAGTATTCATGCTAAATGTTAGCAACTGTGCAGGAGGTTTTGGTCTAATCACCAGTCAGATCTTTATGTTTGCAGCAGATAGAGCAGAATAAAGATGTGATCAGAGAACCTGAATGTTTTGTTGTCTTCCTCAGATTTTTAACACCTCTTTGCTCTCATGTTGCACCAGCTGTAGTTTGTTTTTTCACACATCTAAAAGCAGCTGCAGCTGTAAGAAGACTCAGTCGCTGTTATCAGTAAACTGCATCCTCCACACATTATGTTACTTTATGATTTAAAGGACAAGCTGTTAAATTTGATGGTAAGATGTTGCTTTATGTAATATTTATCTTTACTGTTTTGCAGCTCTAGCAACTTCTGCTGTTTCAGAAGAAATACCTCCGACGACGATACCTCCTGCAACTCCAGGTAACATGATTTATAGTGGAAAATATTATCATCCACATCCTGTAAGCTCTATAATAAATGATAGAAGTAAAAACTACATTACATTTGTTTGGTGACTTTTTTTTTTTTCTTAAAACACAAATTCCTAAAGATGTGATTTGTTTACGGCACAGAGTGCATTTTCCTGAGAAATTCAGTGTAAAATTATGCTAATTTATTAAAAGGCTTTTTAAAAAGCAACATAAGTGTTATGAATAAGTGTGAAGGACGCTTCACAAACGCGGCTGATTGAGATTTTAAACGAATTAGCAAAGTCTATTTTTGTTTCTATCTTGGTCACAGACGTCGCCCCCTGCTGGTCAAAACTCAAACCACTTCTGAATTCATTTTTCAAATTTAAAGGTGTTTTTTTAGCACACGGTGAGAAAGCTACAGTCAGAAATTGCTCTCTAGTAAAAGTAGCACAAACTCCAACACATAAAAGTAAAATTATTTGGTAAAAGGTACTCAAGTACGGAGCAACTGATCAATCATTTAATATTTTTAAATTACATCATCAGACCAGAACATAAACTTAAGTGGAAACTTTGGCATTTATGTATCACAATGATGATAAATCATATAAGTAACAAAAATAACAAAATCACACTAAAGAACATTTTTCCAAATCAGTTTCTTTCAATGAAAAACTGATCAAACTGTAACAAACTCCAGGTGTGTGTCTGTCTGATGAGGTTTTGGTTAAAACATGTTTGTTCTTCATTCAGTGGGAAGAAAATCCAGAAATTTGACTCAAGAGCAGAAATACTTTACAATAAATTTACTCAGTAAAAATAAAATGTTCAGAGTAGTAAAAATACACCTAAAGCTAGTAAATGTAACAGTAAAGTATTACCCAAGTACATCGTTAAACTGTTTCCATAGAAACGCAATCATTGTTACAAGCATACATTTTTTACTGTATTCTGCAGCGTTTGATGAATTTCAGATAAAGTATGTATTTTGTATTTCAGGTTGTTCTAACATTTAGCTCGTCTAGCTAAACTCTTACATCCTGGTACTTACAGACTTCTCTGCCCCAAGGATGTCCTGTTCAACAGCAGAAGCCTGAAATTTCTAATCTAAAATAATTTTAACAGTGTTAATCCAAAATGCACAATTCTGTTTTTATTTTTATTTTTTTTACTCTCGCCACTTCTGCACAAGTGAACCATCAATGATCTGCCTCCTTAATTTAGAATTTTCTAATTTTATTTATTTATATTTATTTTATTTCCTGTTTCTTATTTAGCTCCAGAAACTTCCACTCCCTCACAACTAAATGACACGAAAACGGCCGTGGATGTAAATAAAAATGGTAAAAATACTCTTCATTAAGTCACATTCTTCTTCTTCTCCTGCTTCCTCTTGCCTTTTCTTCTTCTTCTACGCTTTTTGACGGTTGGGAAACAATGAAATTGGTGCTTTACCGCCACCAAGTGGTGTGGAGTTTGTAGCAGAGTGTCACTCCAGAATTAAATTTTATTAAATACCTGCGTTAATTTAAGATAATAAAATACTATCTGAGAAATTTTACTTTAAAATTATTTTTAAATAAATCAACTGAATCTAATTTGATTTTGATTCTGTTTCATTTTTAAATCAGCTATTGTCTTTTTTCCTCATTATTTTGACAGAATAGCATAACATGCTACACTTTGCAACGTTTTCCTAAAATAAAGAGCTCAATTTATCCCAAATCTAAGAGAAATTATTCTCTCTTCTCTCCTCATTTATCCAGTCTTTTGAGTTTTATTAATCCAACTGAGAAACAAGAAAGAAATGCTACATTTTGTTGATTACCATCATCAAATCATCAAATATTTTGATCAATGTTGCATTTATTTTGATCTCTTCCTAACTGTGTCTTCATCTTCATGACTTCCACTGCTGCTCTGTGACAATTAGTTTTAAAAATGTTATAGGACTGAGTTTTAGATGATCTCTGTGTAGCTAATTCATTTTAAATGATTTATTAAAGTGCAGATGCTTGCCATAAATGTAATATACTGATAAAAATGGTGTTATGGTTATTTTACCTCCAATAAATGGCTTACAATTGACTAAATATTAGTGAAAAAGTACAAATTTTTTCACACTAAATGCAGAATACAAAGTATTTACTTAGTTAACCAATACTAAGATGCTTTTCATTATTTATGTTTATATCATAATGACATTTAAGTGTTTTTCTGGTTTTTCTTTTCAAGCATTTTGTTAAAATCCAGGAAAGAATTTGGATAAAGTTTATAGATGCCTACTAAATAATCTAGTAACATATTATCATAATAGAAAAATACATTTCATTTGTGTATTTCTTCCTGAATAAAGTTTAAAAATATTATAATTTTCAATGAAAGATCAAATAAATTTCAATAAAGAATCTGAACTAAAGTATTTATGTTATTGACTTCAAGTGCAGGAATGTTAAGTTTCCTTCCATCAACTCTGGATTATTTTAAAGATTTAGCCTGTTTTCTATCTATCGTTCTCTCTGCAACGTTTTGAAGTTTTAATTTGAAGATCTGAGATTCTTCTTTGATATTTGTCTCCTTTATTTTAGCCACAGATAATTTTAACGCTTCGACACCTAAGATGGACGTTAACAGAACCACAGAGGAGACGAAGAACGCATCAATGCCAACTCCATCACCCACAATGCATCAGAGCCCAACCTCACCTTCAGTAACCACGGTAACAATCCTCAGTAACCTGAATATTTTTATATTCACTGGATGAAGTGAAAACATTAATTAATCAGCAGAAATCCTGTGGATTATTTGAGCTAAGTCTTCTGTTAATCTGCGTATTCTAATAGTTCAAACACCAAATATACATTAATATGATTTAATATTAACAGTAGAAACCGTGTTGGTGCTGCAGTAGACATCTACACTGCAAAAACTCAATATCTTACCAAGGATTTTTGGTCTAGTTTCTACTGCAGATAGCTTTGTACATTTAAAGACAAAAATACTGGCAGATTATTTCACTTATGGTGAGACAGACATTTTTCTCATATTATAAGTGAAATTATCTGAGAGGAACTAGAGCAGAACCAAATACTGACTATACTTTTTCTAAAAACATAAAAACAAAACATGTTTTCTAGAAATCTCTGATGGTTTGGATCATTTCAACTGGAAACTTTCTCCAGTTTGATGCACAAATCTGTTTAATTGACCTTAAAATTACACATAGACATGAATTCACATGATTTATTTTCCTCTTTGGTTGCTTTGTTTTTACTAAAAGTGCAGAATTGCACATCTTTGTTAGAAATTCCACATCTTGTGCTTCATTGAGGGACAACTTTCTTCAGTCAGAGGCTTCCTCAAAGTTGCTGGAAAACAGACTGCTGCAGGAGCCGCATCTACATCTCTATGACAAAAATATTCTTTTTAGGATTAATAAAGAACTTCAGGATTAAAAATGAATCCAATCTGTAATGTTTTACACAGTTTTGCAGATTTTCTTTTACTTTCTGGAGGTAAAAAAGCTCCAGCTCTGACCTTCATCTAAGCCATTATTCCTGCAGTGAGCTAAACATCATTTGCAACAAAACAGCGCATCATCAATGAACAAAGTTTTGTCATTATTAACCTCATATCTTCACATCTCTGCACCTGAAATGCAGATGTGGTCGTTTGGATGCTGCTTGTTGTGTAAAGTTATGTAAAATGCTCTTTAAAAAGGGTTTTACGTGTGAGCTTAATCGACCTGCTCCACCGCTGCCGTTCTAGAAAAACAGCAGACAGGAAGTGAGTTTTGGGTTGTAGTGCAAAGCCCACCATGAACAAGAAAAGCTTCAGAGACACGAAACCAGTTCTCAGAAATCCAGGAGAGGAAACAAACATTTCAAACCATCAAATGCAAGAAGGTTGAAATAAAAAAAGAGAATGTCAGATGGAGTTAACTAATGGAGTTTTTATTTCCTCTTTTGCAGCAGAAAGTAGAAACCGGCGAAGGGTCAACCTCTGCAGCGACTACGGCGTCCGCAGCAGGTAGCTCAGCCGCTTCATGCAGGCTGCAGGTTCTCGCTCTGCCTCGTTTTGTCTTCCTGTATCAAACCACAGCGACTCACACGTCTGACTTCTCTCTAACTGCTCACCAGAACCCACAGGCACACATTCAGATATGCCAAGTTTAATCCAGCTAACCAGAACGAACACTGACGGTCACAGGATGAACAAAAATAACACACTTTTACCACTTAGCTGCCATTTTCAGGAGCGAGATTTATGATAACCGGCTGCAGTTTGTTACTAAATAAAGGAGAGGGACGTCTATGTTTAGTTTAACTGCGTGAATATCCACAGAAACTCATTTTCAATGTAAGAAACATTTATTTACCGTTTTCCTGTAACGCTTTTCTGCCTTTTGGTAACATAGGCAGGTAGGACACAGGCAGCTAGACTGATGGTTAGCATTGACTTAAAGGAAATCAGTGTTTCAGCTGTTTTGCAGTTTTCTGGAAGTTTGTTCCAGATTTGTGGTGCATAGAAGCTGAATGATGCTTCTCCATGTTCGGTTCTGGTTCTGGATGCAGCACCAGAACCTGAGGGGTCTGGAAGGTTGCTATGGCGACAACAGCAGCTCTTTAAAGTATTGTGGTGCTGAGCCGCTCAGTGATTTATGAACTAACAGTATTTTAAAGTCTGTTCTCTGAGCTGCAGGGAGCCGGTGGAAGGACTGTAGAACTGGGTGATGCTCTCTAACTTCCTGGTTTTAGTCAGAACTCCAGCAGCAGCGTCTGGATCTGATTGATATTTTGACACACAGATCAATAAATCAATCATGTTTATTGTATAGCACATTTGAGCTACAAGGCAGTTCACAGTTCATAAAAACACAAAAATATAAAGTCATAGAACACACATCCAATAATTGCAGCTTTTGTCAAGAGCCGTCGATACACATCAAAATGTTGATTAATGTTTCATTTATAATGTTTCAGAAGCAGCTCTAATCAGGTGGGATTTAATCTTGCTATGGATGAGTTTCTCTAGATCTTAATCCTGGAGATGTTCTTCAGGTGACAGAAGTCCGACTTTGTAACTGTCTTTAAGTGGCTCTGAAGGTTCAGGTCAGAGTCCACCACTACCTTTTCCACCAAGGCCTGCTGCTCGGCAGTTCTCAGCTGAGCAGCAGCAACCAGCTGACGCTGAGCTACAGAGCTGGTAAAACGCTGCTAAAGGTTTTTACCAGCCGTGTTGTGATTATCTCCTGAAGGCGGCGTTTCAGAAAGAGCAGGAGCTTTTAAAGGAGTTAAATTACGAAGCCAAAACTCCATCTGAAGGCAGCGTAGTTCAGATGGTTCCACACACAATCCCCTTTAAGAACAATGTTATCCAGCGTTTGTTTTGAGAATGGCCGCCTGCGCTTTTAACCAGGGGAATAAATTAAGGAAACCAACATTAACTCAGATTTCTCCTGAGTGAAAAACTAAATCTGATGTGTTTCTTCCAGTGGCTGCAGGCGGTTCATCTTGGGGTAAGTTCACTTTTTTACTCCACTTTCCACTTCACTCTTATTCTTTCTAAACTCAGTATTTTTTCTTTTCCATTGTAGTCCAGTCATTCACTATGAGGTGAATTTTCACCCCGATTCCTGCTGGATGTTTCATCATGTCTCAGTTATTAAAAACAGACCAAAGTTATACTAAAACAGATGCAAGTCATTCATGCTATTAATACTTTCCTTACTGAATGCAGATGTTTTGTTTTCTAGATTTGGGTTCAGGAAATTACAGCTAACATGTTGCTAATTTTCCAGCGCCCTCTGGTGGTCACTAGGCAAAATGAACTCAGGATAATGTGAATACTTCTAATCACCCTACTAAGATATTCATTATTTCTTCTGTGTTTTAATCAGAAGAAATTCATTTTTTAACCTAAAATGAGGACAATCAGAAGGTAATCTTGTCATTTTGTTCTCGGCAGCTTACATCCTGCTGGTGTTGATCATCATCGTCATCATCGTTCTGTGTGTCATCCTCTACATGCTCCGCAGGGCATCCAGGGTGAGAAACAACAAATAAATCCATATTTCCTTAAAGAAAAACAATCACACTATGATATGATATTTAAAACTGTGTTTTAATTTCTATTCACCTGTTTGTTTTTCAGACATACTCGTTTGACCTCCAGCGCCCTCCGGCCTCCAGCAGTGCGTACGAACCAACTGGCACCTTCGGTCAGGTCTACCTGGACGACCTCGGTAACTAACTAACTCCATCTAAATGTCCTAAAACGTCTGACAATCTGAGTAAGAACGTTTTTGTTTTGTTTCTCAGACCAACCGGCTAACAAAGATGTGATCTCTGATGATCTCTCCACCACACCAGTACCCAACGGCACCGGCCCAAAACCAGAGGAGAACACAGATGGGGAAGAGAACGGTACCAATGCTTGGTTGTTGTGTTTGGAAATCTAAATATTTAAACAGCAGGAATTTTAGCAAATACCTGCATGTTTAAAGGAGTCGATTATTCAAAATGTACATTTTTCACATTTCTATATTTCCATCTGGGTTTCTACTGCTTCTAAAAACACCTCAAACGTTTAAAAACAACCACCCAGATGGTTTTTGTTGTTTGGAAAATTAACTGTTTCAAAATCCTCGAAATTGTTCAGTCACACTGCGCCCCAAGCTGGGCTCCAGCATATTTGGTCAGCTGGTTTTACTGCTGTGCAATGGCTGCTGGAAAAGACAAATGCTTGGTCTTGCTGCTTTCTTGTTGGTTGCGCATGATTCTCCACTTCTGCTTTTCAAAGCTATATGGTTCTATAATCCCGCATCTATTTGCAGACATTTTGATTTGTGAGTGTAAACGTTGAGTTGGGCACGTGACCAACAGCAGCTTATTTGGATTTAAGGCGACATGAGGCTCTAAAGCAGCTCATTCTGAAAGAAAATCTAACTAGACAGAACTAAGCAGACTAAAAGCTCATTATCCAAGAATTATTTTGTGCAACAAATGTAATAAAAATGTTTTGTATCACCAATAGATCAATCCTAACTTCTTCAAGGATGCATAATTAGATTTTATCTGCTCAGTTCTGCCTATTTTAGCTCCTTTCAGAAACAGAATAAGCTGAAAATGGCTGCAAACTGATGCACATCTGCACAGCCGTACATCTCTGACCCTGATGAAGAACAAATGGATGGCAAGTTGACAACAAATCACTTGTCCTTTCCAGCAGCCATTGTACAGCGCATACGCTGGTAAAACCAGCTGACCAAACTTGTTGGAGTTCCACTTGCGTTGCTAGGTAACGCGCTGGGTTTGGCTGGGGTTGCTAGGTAACGGTGCAGAGTGACCTAATAATCAGGAGGTTTTTGAAACGGCTTGTTTTCCAGACACCAGAAAACTATTAATATGAAAAGTGAATTTTCCCCTTTGAGGCAACATTTGATGATCCAGACCCAGTTTTGGTGAATTCAGACATTTACTCCTTTTTAACTCCGTCCCTTCCTGCAGCTCTTCAGGATCCTCCAGAAGCAAACGACCCGCAGCGATCTTCGTCCCCCTCCTCTTCCTCCTCCAGCAGCAGCTCGTTATCAGGAGGCGACCAGGCAGAGAAGAAATCCAACCAGATGAGCAGCAACAACTTGTTCTTCGATGCAGTCGAGGAGACGCAGCCGCAGCAACAGAACGGAAACAACAACAATCCATGTGAGCTCATTTAAATACCACACAATCAACAGGTGCTATAAAACATATTTCAGTGGAAAAAATCTTTTTCTAATAACCGAATCCCAGTTCACATGTTGAATGGAACTTTAAAGTCTAGTTTAACATAAATTCAACATGTTGTTATAAATTAGGGTTAAATAATAATATTTATCCATCATATTTAAACATTAAAATAACAAATTTAATATGTAGTTTTAAATATTAATGAGTTTGATATAATTTTCTCTCCAAGCAAAAGGAAAATGTGACATAAATCAAAAATCTTTCCGTTTGTTTAAATTGTTTTATTGAAGTATCTGTATAAAACTGGAGAGAGAAAAAAACTACAGCTGAGTCCAAAATGATTCATATCCCTGCTTATATTTTCATTTTCCTTCTGACTGAAGGTCATGTTAACATTTTGCAGGATTCGTCCAGTTTTGACTTAAATCTGACTGAGAATCTGCAGGTGAGATAAAGATGGCAAACAATAAACGATAAACTGTCACAATATCAGCTGAATTCCTGTAATAATAGAAGATTTTCCATTGAATATTGAGAACTAAAAAAAATGTAATAAAATGTAAATAAATCAGATTCTGTACATTGTTTTATTATTTTCTAAAAGAGGCATCTCCCAAAATGTTTAGTTTATTGAAAACAGTTTCAAATTAAAACTTTTCAAATAGCAGCTTATTGATTTTTTTTTTGTCAATTTATAATTGAAGCATAATTATTGACATGATACTTTATGTGTGTGAATATTTTCTAGTATTTTTGGCTCCATTGGTGTTTTATGGACTCAGATAGTTTGTTTCATGAGAAAGTAACACGTTGCTCTATCCTGAGCGGGTTTCTGTTGATGAAACTTCGGCCAGCAGGGGGCGATCTCCCACACGCTGAAAAAACCCCAAACAATCATTTCTTTGCATCTCAGCCGCCCATGTGAGACATTTGGAAAAATCTCGATAAACAGAACTGCAGGTTTCCTAAAACTCATTTTTTCTGGACTTTAGTTGCTTTTTTTTTTTTTTTATAGAATCTTGAGCTTTTACTCTGAAAAATGTGTTTTTATGTCTGACTTATAAAAATTGTAAAAATAAATTTTTGCTCGTTTTTTCTGGAAGATTTATGAGTTTAAATAATTTAGTTTATAAACATATCTATCTCTCCTTTTCTTAGCGGTTTGCTCCAGCAACCCATTTGTGGAAATAAACCTGGATGATCCGGCCTGGTCCGATCAGCTCCTATCTCCTCCGCCGACCTCCTCGGTCCTCCCCTTCTCTTCTTTCTCCTTCTCCTCTTCCTCCTCTTCTTCATAGCACCCAAACATTCACACAGAAGCAGAGACTGAATGTCCTCCCCACCAGAATCAGCAGAAGGTCTTTAAAGATTTCTCTCTTTTTTTCGTCAAAATGCCTCCCTGCTTACTTGAAACGTCAACAAGCTAAACACGAAGCTAACCCAAAGTTAGCCTGAACTATTTTGATGATGAAATGCTATTTTTTTTTCTCAAGTGGTTTTATTAATTTTTTTATAATCTATAAAAAAAAATCCAGAAAAACTGCAACTTGCAACATTTGATGCTGTCAAATCAAACTGTTTTAGTTTAGCGTTTATAAGTTATGAGTTTTATAGCTTTCTGTTTACACATTATCGGTTCTCAAACTAAATAAACTGTAAAGACTAGAAGCTAATGTCTCCTAATTACCCTCAATGTGTACAATTTTGTAAAAACTTCTTATAAAATCTTTATTTTGTGCCTCACATGATAACAGAAACTCAACAGCTTTGAATTTCTAATTCTGAAGAATTGTTTTTGGTTTAACTATTATGAATTATTTCCTTACTGTACAGAAGTAAACATATGCAGGAACTGCTTTAATTAATGCTCTGATCCAAACTGATAAGCAGCTGTGGAACGTTTTTATTTACTAGCATGACCTGAACTTTAACCTGTATGAATCAAACTTCCTGTCAGTGAAGCACATTTTGTGTTGGTTTTAAAATAAAAACATTTTGTGTTGGTTTTTAAAATAAAAACATTTTGTGTTGGTTTTAAAATAAAAACATTTTGTGTTGGTTTTAAAATAAAAACATTTTGTGTTGGTTTTAAAATAAAAACATTTTGTGTTGGTTTTAAACTTAAACTGTTTTGTCATTTTCTGCATTAATTTAAATCCTCCATTACATCACGTTATGAAAAGTCTGTTGAAAAGTGAAAAACAAACAAAATAAACAGTTTTGGTTTAACTTTGGCTAACAATAATTTAAAAAAAATAAATAAATACAACTTATATATAGCAAATCCATATTTTTTTTGTTTATACATGTAATATTTGCATTTAATTTCCACAAATAATGACAACAAAATTAAGTAATAGTAATGTACTTTAAGATTAGATGTTTTTTGTCATTAGGTTGGAATATTTCTGCTTTTTTGTTTTTTACATAATTCATCTCCTTTTTGTTTTATCTTTATTTTTATTTTGAAACCTAAAACTAGAAACAAAATGTTGATTATTTAAAAATTGTTGTTGATATTTAGCTAGCATGATAATTGTCTTTTCAACAATTCATGCAACATCAAAAACTCCATCAGGTTATTTTATTTTTTGTGCTCCAAGATTGCAGACAGGAATTTTACTGATGTCCCACTTAACATCTTTCAGATGTCTTAATAGATTTTTGATTAGTCTTTTTCACATTTTGTATCAAATGAGGCTAAAGCTAATGTTTAGATCAGGAACTTTCTGCTTTCATTGTAATTATTTATTTAGAAGTTTACATGTTTTTTGACTAAAGTCCGAGAGGTTAGAGTCCTTGTCAAACGGCGTTTTGACTAAAGTCCTAGAGGTTAGAGTCCTTGTCAAACGGCGTTTTGACTAAAGTCCTAGAGGTTAGAGTCCTTGTCAAACGGCGTTTTGACTAAAGTCCTAAAGGTTAGAGTCCTTGTCAAACGGCGTTTTGACTAAAGTCCTAAAGGTTAGAGTCCTTGTCAAATGGCGTTTTGACTAAAGTCCCAAAGGTTAGAGTCCTTGTCAAATG
>NW_006800227.1:671502-693650 GCF_000485575.1 Poecilia formosa
AGAGGTTAGAGTCCTTGTCAAACGGCGTTTTGACTAAAGTACAGCTTTTTATTTCTCTTTCTTACTGTTTACTTTTTAATGATGTTTTTAAAATCTCTTTCCAATGTTTTTGATGTTTTTATGTTTTTTAAATCTCTTTCTGTTTTTATTTTAATTATGTAAAGCACTTTGAAATGCCTTGCTGCTGAAATGTGCTATACAAATAAAATTTGATTGATGATTGATTGATGTGAACCAGATTGAAATCTCTCATTTCTCAAGGATGCACTGCTGGTGAGATACTGACTACTCATAGCTACTCCACACAGCCACACTTCAAACAAACCGAATAGTAACTTTACGCTTAACCTGTAGAAATCTGAAAATAACCGGGAAGCGTAGAGTCACAGTGAAACTCCAGATGCTTTGAAGAATTACCGAGTGGTTTTGACAAACTTACACCTCACAGTCCAGCAGGCACGTTTGTTTCCTACTTGTTAAATGGGTGAAACATGGAAAAACACCTACAGTAAAAATGGAAACATCTTGATTTATAATGCATTTAAACATTAAAGGTGACCTATGATGGGTTTTTTTGAACAGGTTAGGACACATCTATGGTCTACACAAAACATGTAAACTACATGTTTTTGTATAAGATCATTCTTAGATAATCAGATTTTAGTCTTCCCAGTTCTGCCATTCAGTATGAGCTGCTTTGGAGCGTCTTGTCACTTTAAATCCAAATTAGCTGCTGCTAGCCACAACCACCCCAACTCAGTGTTTACACTCACGTGAAAATAGCTGATCTTTGAAAATCATCAGTAGAGCCTCCTGCACAACCAACAAGAATGCAGCTAATGATGATAAGTCAACAACAAAACACTGGTTTTTTCCCAACATGCAGCGGTGAAACCAGCTGACCAAACAGGCTGGAACTCTGCTTTTGTTGCTAGGTAACAGGCTGGGCTTGGCTGGGGTTGCTAGGTAACGGCGCAGAGTGACTTTGCAATCAGGAGGTTTTTGGAACGGCTCGATTTAAAAACACCAAAACAGAATAACCTTTTGAAAAAAAACGTCTGGGTGATTTATCTTAAGCGATTGAGTTGATTTTAGAAGCATCAGAGATCCAAATAAACGAATAAACACATGCAAAATATGAATTTAGCAAATAAATTTAAGATCCTACAAAGCAAACAAGACATTAAAAAATGTCTCATACAGAGATCATTGTTTCCTACCTGTGTACTTTCCAACATTTTGTTGCTGGAACAACATTTAAAGAGACTTTCACTCTTTAAATGTTGCTGTAGTTGACTGGAGTTTTACTGATGCCTGAACTCGGGGTTTCTTCTGTCCAAACAATTTCTGTAAAAACTAAGAAGAGGTACTCCCCCTCTGCAGGTCAAACTACTTCTGTTCCACTTTTGCTCCAAAGGAACCAGATGAGACATTCCTATCCTAGCAAAATGAACTGTAACGTTTTCTCCTGTAGTCAGTGTGTAAGAGAGATGGCAACAAATCAAATATCTGCAGTCTGGATTTTCTTTCTAAAAACCTTTTTAATAGGAAAAGTTTTACATTTAATAACAGTTTATTCAACAGCATCAGCTCTGCTTTCTAGTTTTTCATTTAATGCGAATAAAGACGGAATAATAAGAACTTACACATCCCAAATTAATACTCTGCAACTGGAGTTAGTGAGAATCTTTACATTTCTGACTAATTGAGTCATTTTTTTTGTCTAATGTTTCCATGGAGGCCTGACTTTTATTCCTTTTTGAAAGAATAAAAGTCCTAGAAGGGAATACAGTTATCATTTTGCTGACCTTGAACTGAACAGAGAACCGTAGGAGTCACAGGAAAGAAATCACGCGGCAGAGTTGCATCACTTCGATCTGAACCGACCTCCCTCCCACCTCTCAAACCTGAAGGTTTTCTCTCGTGTGAGTCTGATAGTTTTCTCCCCTTTCGTATGACAAGCCGCTTATTGTGCCCACAACAAAGGGAAAGTCCCACCTTCCTTCTAGAGAAATGGTTAATAATTCGTCTTCACATAAACCGACACGACTACTTAGTCTGGATTTTCTAATACAATTTAGTTTGAATTTTGAAGTTCTTTACTAAGTTATACTTTTTGTCCCCACAACAAAAACATAAAATTCTACAAAGTATTTTTGTTTAGTTTCAAGTGTAAATATCGTCCTTCTGTCAACAACAAATCAAAATACAGGAAATAATCTAAATTTTGGGGCAGGATAAAGTTTATTGTAGACGAAACAAAAAGGTGACAGAAAGATCAGACATCTTCTGAATCTGATGCTTTTTGATGCTTTTTGATTACAAATGTCTTATTTTATTAGATATTACACTACAAAAACACAAAATTGTAGTATTCTACTAATATTATTTTTAAATGACCTTTTTTTAAGTGATAAAACAGGGTAACTTTATATGGGAGTGGACAAAAATTACATCTGGTGTTCCCCAGGGTTTTATCTTCAGACCCCCACTACTCTCAATAGCTCAGATTATAAGAAACAAGGTGAATTGCACTGCAAAAACACAAAATCTTACCAAGTATTTCTGTCTAGTTTCTGATGCAATTATCACTTGAAGTAAGATAAAACTTAAAAAAAAAAGAAAAAGAAAATATGTTTTGTTATAAGTTAAATAATGTGCCAGAGAAAGTAGTACTTTTTAAATTTAACACTGAGGAACTAAAAGCTCCCATTTCTTTCTGAAAAGTTACTTGTTAGTTTTGTCTTATTTCAAGTGTACTAAGATATTTGTACTGGAAACTAGACCAAAAATACTTGGTAATAGTTTGTGTTTTTGCAGTGTAGAAAGCTTTACACACAATAAGACTTCATGGTTTGATGAAATTATAAAATTTATTACAAGTCAGGCTTAAAAATACTGAACATTTTCTTTGAAAACAAAATCAGGTAATTTACATTTTCTAAAACGTACAACAACCCTTCACACAGAAGGAAATCAACAACAACCGTAGAGAAAATGATTGTTTTTGTCTTAGTGGATGCAATAAAAACAACTTCATGTTTTTAATCAAGTATAAAAATGTAAAACTGTCATGTGATTTATGACTTTCCAGAGACATGAAGTTGTAAATCACTCATGAAACAGTTTTACGTAACCAATGTATGGAGTTACTCACCATCCATCACCTCCACTGAGCAACGTCCAACTGGACTTTCAAAATAAATGCTTCCAGCAGTCCTGCAGTGTATTAAATGTCAGTCTATACTTGAAATTTGTTTTTTGGTCTTCATACTTTTACCTCATCCACAAAGTGAAATGTTTCTGTGTCTGTTTCGCAGAAACATTTTGTAATGTTCCACACAACCTGATCTGTACGTCACAGCGGATGGAAAACCAGAACACCGACATGACAAATGAACTTTACTCCATCGTTTCATGACCTGAATGACACATTAAACCAAACATCATGGAACCAGGTTAGTTAGCAGAGATGCATGGCTAAATTAACACAAACTGAAACCGATTTACTCAGTAGAATCATTCAAAACGTCTCCAAAAACAAGAACAAAAAATATTTTAAAAAAATTCTCCTCCAAGATACGATGGAGGAAGAGGGCAATATTAGAAAAAATTAAATAAAATCAAGAGAATAAAGTTATAAAATTACACCAATAAATTTGGAACCATGGAGCAGAGGCTCATCCTGCAGTATCTGACACCATTGTCAGATACTGACTTTATTTTCACCATATGATGAAAATAAAGTCTGTCTGTAGCAGAAGAAACAATAGTAATGAACTAAATCTCCAGTAAAATCACTCCACAGTAAGTAAACCCACAGAAAACAGCTTTAAATTAATTGGATGTCATGGAAACGCCGTGATCCACAGATGTCCCAGTAACACTATGAAGATTTATTTTTAATTTTATTTACCTGTTAGTCTCCAGAATGTTTTGGTTTCTGTGTGGTTTGAGCTAAGAACAAAGTGATTCATAATCCTGTGAGGTTTAGGTTTTAAATATTGTCTTATTCATCCAGGAAAGTTGCTTCTGGTTGAATTTGAGGCAGACATCTTTGAAAAAAAAAAATCAGAAGAAACATGCTGGTCAAATAAAAAAAAAATCCTTTTGAATCTAAATATATTTAAATAAATAAAATTACAGGAATAAAATCAAAATAATACAATCATAAAGTGATTATATTTAAACTTTAATATTAAGTGTAACAGTTTCCACTAGGTAACTACAGCTGGTGTGATTTCAGTTCTGCTGCGGTTGGTCTCTGTAAACACGGGCTAAATGCTACTGGCTAATGATTTACACTCACCAGTACAAAGACCTGCCCACCCACAGTACAGAAACACCCACTCAGCTGAAACTGATCTGATGAAAAATGTCACAATGGGCCGAAGGCAGGGAGAAAACCTGACATTTTCCCGTAGGCATTCAAATGAGCTACAGATAATTTTACACAACTAAGCTCAATATTTTGAATATTTTGAGCAGGACTGGTGCAGAACTTTTGATTTGTTTTGGATTAGATGGAGTCACATTAAGAGTCACCTTCGAGGTCGAGCTATCCGGTAAATAACGTAAACTATAAGAGCCAAAGCTACTGCGGCGACTGACAGCGTTACAGCCAATCGAATGCTTTGGTCCGGTCCGCTTGGAGGGAGTTCAGCATCTGCATGGAGAAAAGCAATAATAGATCAGGATAAAAACTAAACAACAAATATTTATGCAGTTTTATCAGGTTATCTAAAAAGATTAGGGAAAACTACATAAATGTATATAATGGCGTGACTTTAATGACGCTTCCTTAAATTGATGAAATGAATGAAACAACGACCCGAACTGTTTATTGTGGTTGGTGGGGATGAAAATCTGCTTAAAAAACTTGAGTAAATATCAAAATGAGTTGGAGTCAAAATAAAGAAACATTTATTCCCCTGCAGTTGTGCTTATCGCCCACTCAGTGCACATTTACATCATTTCCCTCGCCAAAAGTGAAACCATTGCATCACTCTTCCCCGCGTCTTCGTAACGATCGGGTTTGTTCTTCTGTTACTGCAACTTTATAAAGTGGTTTGTTTCCTTTCAACAACTCTAAAATTACAACAACAAAAAAACATCAAACACTGAAGGTTAATTTTGGTGAAAGGAATTCACAAATATTTAAGGTTAAAGAGAAAAGAAAACTAAAAACAAAAACTGCCTTGTTTACATCCAGACCA
Source organism: Poecilia formosa (assembly GCF_000485575.1). Taxonomy (NCBI): domain Eukaryota; kingdom Metazoa; phylum Chordata; class Actinopteri; order Cyprinodontiformes; family Poeciliidae; genus Poecilia; species Poecilia formosa. Next base: position 676,719 of record NW_006800227.1, read on the forward strand.
CTGACATTACAGTTTCTAGACTAACCAGAAAATTGTAAAAAAAAAAAAAATATGACTGTTCACGTGATCGGCTGAGGTTAATGATTTCTGCTAGGTTTTTAGTCAGGGTTAGTAAATGCCATTTTTTGTTTGCAGTATCCCCTTAACAAACCGTGGTGGCAGTGCTGCAATTTAGGAATAGATCTATGGCCTATTCAAAACATTTCCATCACATTTTTTGCACAAAATCACTAGATAATAAGATATTAGTGTGGCCAGTTCTGTCCATTTTGAGCTCCTCTTAGGATGAGCTGATTTAGGGCGTCTGTCACTTTAAATCCACATAAGCTGATGCTGGCCACGCTCCTAACTCAACATTTACACTCACACATGAACATGGATGCTGACAGTTGCACAATTATAGAACCGTACACTTTAGAAAATCAGAAGTATAGCCTCCTGCACAACCAACAAGAATGCAGGAAGTGGTTTCTGGATGGTTAGTAGTGCATAAAACCAGGTGACTAAATCTGCTGGAGTTCTGCTTGGGTTGCTAGGTGACGGGTGGAACTCTGCTTGGGTTGCTAGGTGACGAGTGGAACTCTTCTCGGGTTGCTAGGTGACGAGTGGAACTCTTCTCGGGTTGCTAGGTGACGGGCTCAATTTAAAGCTACCAAAAAACATTAATGCTGAGCTCACACCGAATGTTATTTGAGCATCAGGAGTGTCAAAGTCTTTGGGGAGGCACATTATGGCGTTTTTCACACATCTAGCGCTGCACAGTTGAAGCATTTCGAGTGTTTCGACCGCTTGACGCGCGTCAATCATGTTCTACGTGGCTGATGCTGGATTTGGAAATTCTGAACTTTCGCTGCTGTAGGCAGAGGATCAACCAATCACAGAGAGACACCGCCATGACACATAATGGCCTGTAGTTGGTGTGCTGCCAAGAGATGCAGGTACCTATGTGGGTTAGCAGGTCATCAAACTGGGTGAGACAAAAACAGCGCTGATAGCAACCATCGTTAGCACCCAGCTAGCTTATGAAACTCACAAAATTCACAACACTTCTGAATGATCTGGTAAATTCAAACACGTGTTCGATGGCGTCATTCAAAGTAACCAGGAGATGAAGAAAAAGGCCAGAGGCTCCTCGTTGCTCCTTTATCAGCTGTTGTTGTTTGTTCAATAGAAACTCAAAACGAAATGTTCAGAAAATACATCTGAGCCTCCGATGTGTACAAGCTCTCACTGAATAACGTTTGGTGCCAACCTTTCATTTTCATCCGCCGTTGTACAAAGAGACCAGCAACAGAAAACGACGACTCATCCCAACGAGTCTGGAGCAAAATGTCCAACTCAGAGCCTCGTGTTTTCGGTGTGAACGTAGGATAACTTATTGCCAAAATATGGTTGGGTTGTTTGGTTTGTGCTCTTTTAGGAGCAGCAGAAACCTAAGTATGAAAACATGCAAAACATCAAAGTCCACTGACTTACATGGAGTAGTCATGAAACAAGACGTGTCATGTCCTCCGATTGTAACATTCACAAAAAATTGTTCTGCAGGGAAATAAAAATAATTCAGTGACATTTCTTTTCTTGTTTGACAAAAAGTCTTGTTTGTGTTTTTCTCACCTTTCATTTGAAGTTTCCATTTCTCTGTGACGTCATTGAAGTCGGCTTTCAGGTAGCAGGTGTAAAGTCCAGAGTCTTCGGTTTGGACGTTGGTCAGATGGAGTCGGATCTTTGCTTCCTCAGGAGCGTTTTTGTCCAGATGGACCCGTCCTGCAAACTGCTCATCCGCTGGCACCAGGGAACCTCTTACTGTGTCGAAAACAATCTTACCCGAGTCAGAGACAAAGTTACAGATCATGTTGATGAGATTCCAGTTAGTTTTCATGCGAGTGTTCCAAACAATGGTGATGTTCTCGTTTTCTTTGGCTCTGTAGACCATCAAGCCGTTCATGAAGCACGTCACTTCAAAGGAGAAGAAGTTAAAATGAGTCACGTACATTTCTGATCTGATTAGAATAATATTAGAATAAGATAATAGTGTAAAAACTGACTGCAGTGATTGCAGATGAAGAAGAGGAACATTAAATCGAGCCTCATGTTCTCCTGCAAGAGACAGTCTAAATAAATGTTTGTTTTACAAGTTTGACATAAAAAATACACTGCTCAAAAAATAAAGGGAACATTTCACTTTAATTTTGTGTGTGGCTCCAAATCCAGGCCTCCGTTGGTTAATAAATTTGATTTATTAACCATTTTTGTGTGATTTTGTTGTCAGCACATTCAACTTTGTACAGAACAAAGTATTCATGAGAATATTTCATTCATGTTATTTGAGTGTTCCCTTTATTTTTTGAGCAGTGTATTTATTTATAAATGCTGTATAATAAACCAGATGTTTCTGGAATGGCTCTTCTCTCTCAGCACCGTAATGCAGCATTATGTAACCATAAAGTAACAAAAATATACCTGAAGAATGTAGTAAAATGTGATAATCAACACAAAATATAAACATATATCCTTGAACGTATTTGTAATACATTATGTGATAACGTACATGCAATTATTAGAAATACAGAAGTTATTCTTTTTAAAGGTGATAATGTAATAATATGGCCCAGTGTTTGTGTTCATCTTAATCAATATGCTTCTATATAGTTTGGACTTTAATCAATAAATATCAAATATTTGGTCATTTAGTTGCCTAAACTGTTCCTCTCCTCGCCTGTGGGGGCGCTACAACAAGAACAACATGAAACAACATGAAAACCTCTGAAGAACACAATGAGCACAATTTCCTTCTTTATAAAATGTGAACAAAAATGAAGATTTTAGCAGCTGAAGGGTTTCTCTTTTGTCTTTGGAAAAAGATTTATCCCACTAGCACTAGGCTAGCACGTTTCTTTTGGTTGCATTTACCCAGCATGCCTTGCACTATAGTCCACTTCCTGGTTTGGAGCGGTCTGTTTTCACATATTCATTCAAACCGGACCAGAGGTCGCTTAGCTTCCTCAGACAAACTCGACTTTCTAGCAGGAATGAAGTGATTAATCTGTTTGATCGTGATTAACTTATTATTGAAATAATCGTTAACTAATTCAGTAATCAGTTAATCGCTAGCTGGAGTATACAGACCCTAACAAAGGCCATTTGCTAAAAAAAAACAAAACAAAACAACCCAGAGTAGTAATTATGCCAAAACTGTAAAATAAATGTACACATTATGCACTTAATATAAAATAACTTTTTTTATCTGTAAATGTTTCACCCTAAACTCATGTTGTGGCTGTTTTAGCTCCACCTGGTTCTATTTCTGTAAAAATCTCAGATTTAATCCAAGAAACAGATTACAGATTAGCCCGATGCTGTATTGATGTTAATTCAAGCTGAACTTTTCACATGTTGATGTTTGAAGGATATTTTATCAAACTCAGCCCCCACTTCTTGTTTTCTAAGCTCATTAAAGCCTCTTGCTGCAGTAAACATTCTTCCTTAAAGTAATAATTACTTTAATACTTACATCCATGAAACGTTCCTGCAGCTCTGCAGTCGCAGGCGTTTCTCATGTCGGTCATGTTGTGATTGAAGCTGTTTTCATTCGTCCCTCTGTTCACGTCACTCAGGATTCACCGCCAGGCGTTTGCACTTCCTGTGCCGACCCGAGTGTTTCCTGTCAGGGGCTCAATCTGAACATGAGCAGGTAATTTATGGACCTGCAGAGAATGAAAAATTCAGAATGAGAATCGAGAATTGGCTGATTGCAGTTTCTAAAATGTGAAAACAGAGAAAGTGTCGGGGTTTCAATGTGGGGGAGTGTTAAACGTCCAGGAAGTTTAAACGACGTAAAACAGAGTTTATTTTAGAACGAACTGAAAAATGGTTCAACAAATAACAGAAAAAAATCACTGGAGGATCAACGCCTGCAGCAAAAATCAATCAAAAAACATAAAAGTCTGTAAAGGTTGAAGCTGCCGACTGATGCCATCACATTTCCAGGTGAAAACCCGAGACTGATGATGAGTCAATACTTAAAATGTAAACAAAACAGGTTACAAAAACACTGAATGTAAAATAGTTCAGGGAGACTTGAGACGATCAACAAGACAACAGATTATCACAAGAAAAATGTTGCTCAAATCCAACATTTGCTCTCCAGAAACAAATATTTGAGAGACAGCAGGCCCAAATCGTGACACCGCACCTACTAATGGCATTTCCAGTGGCAGGTGTCATTACGCGCCACAAGTGCCACTGTTTTCGGGACTAGCCGCCAGTGTTGCCACTGCGTTCGGCTGACTTTGACTGACCTCGGCACCTTGTACTGGCACTTCCTCTGACACCTGCCATTAGTGCCACTGTTTTCGGGTCTAGCTGCCAGTGTTGCCACTGCCTTCGGCTGACTTTGACTGACCTCGGCACCTTGTACTGGCACTTCCTCTGACACCTGCCATTAGTGCCACTGTTTTCGGGTCTAGCTGCCAGTGTTGCCACTGACTTCGGCTGACTTCCAAGGGTTGCCGCTACCTCATACTGGCACCTCCCACGCCTCATGGACCGCTCTCGCCTATTTTTGCTAACGAGATTTAGGGCGGCCATCTTATAGCGGTCGACCGCTCCACTCAGCGTTATATGTTTAACAGGCACAATGACGTATTTGAACATTTAATCTTTCATAACACGCTGTTTTGTTACTGGAAACCTTATACATGCAGCCATATTTATAAAAAAATCATTTTAAAGGTTTTTTTAATTGTATTATACATACTTAAGCATATTTAAATATGCTTTGTGGGAAAAACAATAGAATAGGAATAGAATATTCTTTGGTGACAGCTTCTGTGTCAGATTTAATATGAATGAATTTATAATTAATGAAAACAACAGTGGATCTGGCACAACGTATTGCATTTCCTCTTAAGCGTTGTGTTCCCTCAAAAAAGCAAATATACCCTGGTCTATTTTTTATACAGTCTCAAATTTCAGTTTCCAATAAAGAGCCTCAGTGAAAACATGTCGACAGCCTCCATAAGCTGTCACTTGTTGTTTATAATATTGTTGTTTTGAGACCAATTTCAAGTAATATAATTGTAATGGTATAATAATGAAAGAACAGATTATCAAAGATCGATAAACTTTTAGTTTTAACCAAAATTTAACACTGAAACCAGAAGATATTTTAAATATACAAAACAAATAAACAAAAAACAAATAAAATGAATTATAAAGTCTCTGTAAACAAATTTAACTTTCAAGTAAAGGGCTAATTAAGGCCAAAACTCCAGACTGAAGATTTTTATCATCCAGTTTTTAGTAAAACAGAGAAAAACGATAAATCACAAAATAGAAATTATTGAGTTTGTTTTAATTCATCCTGTGATTAATTGCTTTATTGCTTATTGAGACAGGTTTATGTTTTTAAAGTCGAGGTTGACATGATAAAAGTTGACTAGTCGCCATGACTTCACAGAAACGCAACATCTATCCTGCTTCACATCAAGCTGGAGGCTATTAGCTTCATTAAACTCTGGCATTTCAGTACTTTGGTAAAATACTTTAAATTTAAATACAATTCAAACTATCTGACAAACTCACCAGTTCTCCATCTTTCATCCTCAGATTGATTGTAACCAGTCGACTTGACGTGTAAAAAGTCAAAGAATCGAGTTAAAAGTTAAAATTCAGGATCTGAAACATTTTAAACAAACGCAGCCCGAATTCAACAAACGCAGCCCGAATTCAACAAACGCAGCCCGAATTCAACAAACGCAGCCCGAATTCAACAAACGCAGCCCGNCCTGCAGCAAAAATCAATCAAAAAACATAAAAGTCTGTAAACCTGTAAAAAACAAAGCAGTTGTGTTGTTCGGCTCCTGCCTTTATTTATTTTCTTGTAAAAAACGTTATTTTTTCATTTGATTAAATCTTTAACTAGATTGATTAAGAAGATGACAAAAAATGTATGTAAGATCTGGAGCAACAGTCTGTGCACCGAGTTAATGCTGGACGTTTCAGAGCCACTCAGTTCAGGATGCAGAGTTTGGACTCCCAACAACATATTCACTTCAAAATTAAAAAGAATATGTTGAATTAAAGTAGCTTAAATGGAAAACAAATTAATAAATTAAAAGCAAAATAAGATAAATGTGAAATATGATAAATTCACAGGAATGTATTAAGATCTTCTAAGTCAGGGCGTCAAACTCATTTTTGTTTTGGTCCAAATCAAAAATCAGAATGATCTTAAAGGGCCGGTTGATTGAAAATGTACTGATAAATAGTTAAAATACCAATAAATAGTTGTTTCAGTATTCAGTGAGTGTTTCTTAAAATTAAATATTAGTGAACATCTTTTCACACTGACCAGTCCAACCAGGATTTAGTGATTATTTTGTGTTTTTTGCAATCAAAATGATAGATTTTAATTGTGATGATCAGTGATCTGGATTTGTGGCCTAATTTTAAAATATCTGTAAGGAATTTCTATGATATTTGTGCTAATGTATGACGTTAAACACGACTTTTTTATTCATCGCCATATTGATCAGGGGATATAACTTGACATCAAGGAAAGCTGAGGATGGCATCACTTAAACACAAAGTTTCTGAGAATAATTTGCAGTAAAAATCAGAAGAAAATGTGTAATTGTGTGAATTTAGTTTGAGTCCCTCCGGATTTGTAGAAAATCTGGAGGGACTCATTGTTGTAATTTGGAGTCTGGAGGGCCACATAAAAAGCTGTGGCGGGCCACATTTGGCCCCCGCTCCATGCGTTTGACACGTGTTCTCAGTAGACGCAGCTGTTTCTGAATTTCCTGAAAGCTCCTCCACATGGAAGATTAAACTTTTATTTTAAAGTTCCTTTAATTTTTTTTTTTTACATGTGTAGCAAATATTATTAGAAAAATAATTAAATGTAGCTTTTAGTCCACATGAAAAAAGGTTTGTCACGTGTTGCAGACACCCTGCAGCAGCGATTCATCCACACAGGCACACATTTTAAAAACATCAGATCAAAATATTTGCTGTAGTATTATTATTATTATTATTATTATTATTATTATTATTATTATTATTATTATATTATTAATCATTTTTGAACTGATCTACAGTTTAGAATTACAGAAAGAGGAAAAACTGGATAAAATTCAGACCTGATGTCAAGCAGATTATCAAGTGCCAAACATGTTGCTTTAAGCAACTTTCAGGTATTAAATGTTTATATTAGTTATTATTTATTGATGAAATAGTTGCAGTTTAGGAAATAGAGTCAGATTTAGTAAAAGGTTGATATTTTCTCCTCTGTTCTGTTTCTAATTTCTCAGTAGTTTGATTAGATTAAATCTCTCTGTAAAACACATCAGTCTGCCTGCTAAATATTGGATTAATTGGGTCAAAACTAAATAAAAACACAGGAGAAACAGATGTAACAACTTTAACTTGGACTATTCTCTCAATGGGAAGCTAACGCCATGTGCTTCATATGTTAAGACGTGTAAGAAGCCGGGTTGGTGTTTGTGGTTTCATGAGTATAAATGAATGTAAAACAATTACCTCTACAAAATCTGCTTTTACTAAATAATATATCTATACTTTGATGAGTAAATGACTTCATTTTTCACTAATATCAAATAATATACAAGTTAAAACTAATGTTTTAAATATAAAGTGTGATAGTTTGCAAATTATTGATAAAATAAAAAACAAGTTTCTACTTTTCTGGGGTTTTGTTTCACACTTCATTAAAACTATTTGGACAGCTGCTGGAAAACCTGCTGGATCTGGTTTTCACTGAGTCTTTGATGCTTATTTACTATTTATTACTAACAATAAAAACGGACACAGTTTAAGTTTTGAGCAAAGATCTTCATCTTTAAGTTAATAAAGGAACAGATGATGTTTCAATCAAACTTTTATTAAATGAGAACGTTTGGACACTTTGCATCATCATTTATCGATGAATGGCGCAACATTTCACGCACACTCGGATAAACCACTTCCTATGTTTTATTTTCTAATCACGCTGCTTACTAAGCATCTATCCCGCCTTTAAAAACTCCCAGAGATGCTTTAAATGCACCAGAACTGTGAAAATGCTTTCGGTCTGCAGCTGCAGCGCACACTGCGTCCAATATTTGCATTTAAAGCGTTTTAAATTTACTTCTGGAGGGTTTTAAGATGAGGAAGTAGATATTTCCAGTCTTACCAGAGTGTGAGCAGGACGCAGTCAGGAGGGAAATGATGGAGATGATTCTGCAGCGGGTCGCAGTCAGTGGGAGAAACTTAAAAAAAAAAAAGACATTAAAAAAACATCGTGGTGCCAACTTTGCCTTCAACGCGCTCACCATCACCACTGGGGAGGCACGTACAACGCGCCAGCCAATCAGAGCTGAGCATTTACGAAATCTTCAGAGCAAAAGAGGCGCGTGCTGAACATCAGAAAAGGCGGAAGTGAATCAGGGAAGATCCGATTGAGCCTCACTTCAGTTTGATTCATTCAAAAGCGGCACCGCAACATAAACAGTTTTACAGATAAATGCACTAAACTAAACAGAAGTGGATGAAGGAGCGCAGCTTTTCTTTATGGCGCTTTATTAGGAAACATTGTGAGGAATGTGAGCGGATTGGAGACGTGACAGATTCCCACGGTCACGGTGAGAACGAGCCGCTGTTACGTAACTGAAACTAAACACGCTCATATACACCTGGATGTACAGAACCTTTCAGAAGTATTCAGACTTTTGGGAAGTCTGGACTTTCTCCACTTGCTCACTTTGTTTGTTTCATCGGGAGGATTTTAAGTGACACACCAACTCAAAATCATGGAGTGAAAGAATTGATTATGTATATTTGCAGTCTCATTTGGAAGTAAATAAAATCTAGTTCAACCAAATGGCTTTAATTAGTAAATAGGTAATTAAACCTCATCATAAATGTTCTGTGAAGGCCTCAGATTATTCATCATCATTCTGCAGAAAGGACAGGCAGAAAACTGGATAAGTTTAAAACGACGTCAGGCCCAGAGAAGAAGAGTTCAAAGGTCACTCTGGGACAATTTAATCTTAGTTTTAGAATAAGACAAATATGGTTTGTTTCTTAAGTGGTGAAAGTCAGAAAGACACTTTTATCTTTTAGGGCAACATTTTTACAGACAAATAACATTAACACTTAAAAAATATTAGGCATAAAGAAATAGGTTCCCATTTATGAATGAAGTTTTTGCATTTATCTTAATTTTGGATTAACAAGATTAACAAACATTGACCTAATTTTAATAAAAAGCTTAATTTTATAGCACAACCAACCCCACAAGTTTAGAAAATAATGCAATCTTATGCTTTTTATGTTATGTATTTACATGATTTACTGGTTTGTTTTCTACAGAAATTAGACTATTTTGTTGTTTTTATTATTATTATTATTATTGAGTAGATAAAGTATAGAAAATGTGCACAATGTTCATTTTAAGATTGTTAAATATATATATAATTGTTTTTCAGAGTCTTTAGTGTTTTTTTTTTACATTTTAATCCCATCATAACTCAAATGTTATTCCTAAATCTTTTCTGCAGACATAACATTCCCCAGCCAGCATACCTAGGTGGGCCCCATATGGGGAAAAGGAGGGTTGACAATATGGGTCCCACATGGGTTTGCCCACGTGGGCCCCTGGCAGATAAATAGATATTTGTTTCTTCATCTCACCTACTTTACTGCAGGTTCTTTTATTCATAATTTAATCTGTTTTCTGTGGGCTGGAGCTACCAACGTGCTGCTCATGTGAACTGAAATGCCACTGTGGTCCGTGGCACCGCTGCCTTCCTGTTTGCTGATTTTATCTCCAAATTGTCAGAATAATCTGACTTCATTGCAAAGAAGCAATTACTGAAACCATTTTTTCCTCTAAATGTTCCAAATCATGAACGCAGCAGCAGAAAGAATCACATATTTGAGCCAAACCTGCTGTGACACAAGTAAAGTTTGACATTTTAATTTTGTCTAGTGAGAGTTTTTATCTTTTAAGCTTTTCTCATAACTCCTGTTTGGCTTTGTTGTGTTTGTTTTGGGGCTTTTCTAGTGTTTACTGTGTTTAATTTGACTGCAAACTGACACAACTGTGGATCCACCTTGAACAAACGTCCAGACAAAAAACCCGTTGTTAGTCTGAAAGATTCGGATCTTCACCTGCTGCTGATATCAGGATTTAAACAGCCATAAAAAAAAAAACCTCTGTAAACTGTTGGATATAAAGACGCTCCCACTGAGCTTCACTAACATTTTATCGCCCTCCAGTTTGCACCGGCGTTTCCTCACATCTTCAGGTAACGTTTAACTTGAAACGGATCGTTTTACTTTATATCCAACATCTTCTGAAATAAAAACCTTTAATTTCTTCTGATCTTCATGATCTAAACTCTAAAAATGTTTTAAAATGAAGCTTTGTTATTATCAGAGTAGCCAAAAATTGAACTCAAGTAAAAGTAGCGCAACTTCAACATATTTTTACTAAAGTAGAAGTGAAAGGGTTCTACTTTAAAAGTATTCTACCAAATACTTTTAAGAGTTAAAAGTATTTGGTAGAAAGTCTAATCAAGTGCTGAGTAACTAATCAAATGATCAATTATTTAATAATTAGATGGCCCAAAACAAAAAGCTATGTGGAAATTTTTGTATTTTAAGAACCAAAATGACAATAAATCATATAAGTAACAAAAAATAACAAAATATTTTTTTTCCAAATCAGTTTCTTTCATTAAAAAACTGAAGAAACTTTAACAGAAACTGCAGGTGTGTTGAAGTTTAGCTTGTTTTTCATTCAGTGGGTAGAAAATCCAGACATTTTACTCAGTAACAGCAGAAACACTTCATAATAAAAATACTCAAGTAAAGATAAAAAGTACAATGTAGCAAAAATATTCCTAAAAGTAATAATTATTCAAAAAGTAACTAAAAGTAACTAGTTACTACCAGGTTATTGTTAGAGGTGTGAACTTGAGTCACAACTATTATTATGATTTGACTTGAAATGATTTTCAGTGATTTGAACCTGTTTACTTGAAAAATCTGACATTTTACCCAAAATTCAAAGTTTAAAATAGATTCATGTTAAGAAATGTGCACAATAATTCACTCCACTCATGCAAACTGTCTGTTTTTCCACACTTTGTATGAATGTGTGAGAGCTGAACCTCAGCCAAATCAGATTTTATTTAAAAATAAAAATCTGTTTTAAGCATGTAAAAGTGAGTTTCTTTTACATGAAGTGACTAGAAATGAAAAACAAAGTGCAACATCAAAAAGAGATGCTAGAAGAGAAACACAGACGGAGACATAACGACAAAGACCTGAAAGATCAAAGAATGTCTGCATTACCCCACTGTGGTTATTAATAAGCTTATTATTATTACTCAGCAATAAACTTATTGTTATTACTCAGCAATAAACTTATTGTTATTACTCAGCAATAAACTTATTGTTATTACTCAGCAATAAGCTTATTATTACTCAGCACTAACTACAGGTGGGGCCGGTACCTTAAAGATATGAGCTGCTGCCTTGAGTTTTCTCTCCATTGTTTTCATGCTAAATGTCCGTTTTAATGGCACAACTTGTCGTATGTGGAGTGAAATATGAAAACATTGACAACCTGCCGTCCTCCAATAGTTTCTTTCATTCTGGGCTTATCCACAGTGGGGCAGGTTGTTAAGATGTTCCTCCTGTTGACTCGTTTCCTGATCATCTTTTGCACTGCAGCTAATTGGAGTTACTGTAACGAAACGAGCTTGTGGTTAGAGAAAGGTGAAAGAGTGAAACCCAAACTAAACGGCTCAGACTGGCTGCCAGTCTGCCAGGCTGCGTGGCGCCCGCAGATCTGAGGCCAGGGGGAAGATGAGCGAGAAGGTCAGCTTCAACTGACTGATTTCTGATTTCTCTCTTTAAGACACAACAGTTTTATGGNAACAAACGCAGCCCGAATTCAACAAACGCAGCCCGAATTCAACAAACGCAGCCCGAATTCAACAAACGCAGCCCGAATTCAACAAACGCAGCCCGAATTTAACAAACGCAGCCCGAATTCAACAAACGCAGCCCGAATTTAACAAACGCAGCTCGAATTTAACAAACGCAGCCCGAATTTAACAAACGCAGCCCGAATTCAACAAACGCAGCCCGAATTTAACAAACGCACCCCGAATTTAACAAACGCAGCCCGAATTCAACAAACGCAGCCCGAATTCAACAAACGCAGCCCGAATTCAACAAACGCAGCCCATCCTCTCCCATGATTCATTGTGGGTCGAACAGAAGTTTTTTGTTCTCCTAAAAATGGCAAACCAAACAGGAAATGGAGCAGAAAGAGGAGAAAAGGTTTAAATATGTTAAAATTTGACGTTACAAAAACTAAAAGACAAAGCGGTTGTGTTGTTCGGCTCCTGCCTATAATTATTTTCTTGTAAAAAACTTTATTTTTTCATTTGATTAAATCTTTAACTAGATTGATTAAGAAGATGACAAAAAATGTATGTAAGATCCAACACATTCTCACTCCCAACTCGTCACATAATGACGCTTGGGCAGGTACCCTCGGCGTCACATATTGACGCCGAGGGNTTGTTTTGTTTTGTTTTTTTGTACAACATAATAAGCCTTCCGGTCACCTTGTTACCTTTGACCTTTTGCCCGTGACGCATGACGCAGCTGCCTCTCGCCCAGTGACATAAGGCGGCTAACTGGAGCGCAACGTAGCGAACGTTCCAGATTACAGAACAGTTTTTGGTAAATTAAAAAAAAACGTTTTTGGTGAATAAAGTGGAGTAGACCTGCTGTTTGTCAGATGACGGAAAACGTTGAAGTCTCGTTTCTGCTTCAGCGGTTTAAGCAGAGAGGTAATGAAATACAACAGACACTGACAGGCCTCTGTCTGCCTTTCTCTGAAGAACTACTGAGGGGAGGAGACAGCCAGGTGAGGAAAAGCTGTTCTTAACTATCAATTGGGTATTTTCATCATACAGACATTAGGCTGTTGTTGTTGTGCTATTAGCTAGCTGCTAGCTAACGACTTTGCTAGCAAAGCTAGATAACTAAAAAGCTTCTTCCCTGTGTACGAGGCACATCGCCCGTCCAAAACTTATCATCTCCATAATGGATAATAAGTCTGATCTTCTAATTTCCTTTGCTGCATAATGTACATTGCATTTATTCTGGCGTTAGATAAATATATCTTGAAGGAGAATAGCACATAAATAAAAGTCCAACAAGGATATTCATTTAGAATTAAAAATAACTCACCCTGAATTACCATGATAGATATAATGTGTGTCATTAATGAAGAGGAAAAAACTCAACCCAGACTTTATGTGTGATTTAAATGTTTAAAAAAGTTTTAAGGCTTTTCTCATGGTGACATGCATTAACAATTTAATTTTTGTTTTTTTCTTTTTTTCTGCAGTTCCACCTTAAAGTTTGATGCAGATCTGCTTTCCTGAATGGACCATCTTCATCTCCACTGCAGTAGCAAACAGGCAGCTCTTTTTTTTATAGATTACAGTCACTAAAAGGTTGCATTGTGCCCTTGTTTATATTTTTAATAGTGTAATTCTGTAAAGACAAAATATATCTGGTGGTCCAGCTCTGATTTACATATCTTGTTAAATTGCGAGTTTGAATATTGCAATACTTTCCTATAACAAAATAGACCTGCAGAAAGAAATTACTAATAAAATATCTTGCATATACATAGTGTTATGCTCTATATAGAGATGTTCGTTAGCTTTGATTGTATATTTCACAATTTTGTAATTTATCATTGTTTATTAAACTATGAAAGCTGAGAGGCTTTGTTAATATTCTGTCCTAGAAGGCAGTAAGATGTGCCCTTTTTTTGTTGTTGAGCACCTGCCCCTTTAGTGGCCTCTGCACGGCCCTGCTGGAAACCCCCTCTGACGGAGGTTTGCACCTGAAGCTGAAAGAAGTCTGCAACTAAACAACTNTGCCTTGAGTTTTCTCTCCATTGTTTTCATGCTAAATGTCCGTTTTAATGGCACAACTTGTCGTATGTGGAGTGAAATATGAAAACATTGACAACCTGCCGTCCTCCAATAGTTTCTTTCATTCTGGGCTTATCCACAGTGGGGCAGGTTGTTAAGATGTTGCTCCTGTTGACTCGTTTCCTGATCATCTTTTGCACTGCAGCTAGTTGGAGTTACTGTAACGAAACGAGCTTGTGGTTAGAGAAAGGTGAAAGAGTGAAACCCAAACTAAACGGCTCAGACTGGCTGCCAGTCTGCCAGGCTGCGTGGCGCCCGCAGATCTGAGGCCAGGGGGAAGATGAGCGAGAAGGTCAGCTTCAACTGACTGATTTCTGATTTCTCTCTTTAAGACACAACAGTTTTATGGATGGGAGCTACGAAGAATCATCAAATATTAACTAAAATCATCAACTCAGTACTAAATGCACAGTCAGAATAAGATTCTTCTTTGACAGCAAGAAAAATGTGAAGTTCAGGATGTCCTCCAAACTAATACAATAGAAAAGTCACGTTTGTTTTTATAGCAGATTTGTTTGTTTTTGTTTTTGTGCAGATGATGCTGGATGGGTATTATGAAACTTTACAGTTTGTCCTCTTGGGTGTGTATCAGCATGTTTTTACCTTTGCAAAGAAAAAACCTGCAGCCTTTCATGTTTCTGTGGTTTTATCAGCACCTCTGGTTTGATTTCTGACTTCTCTCCGTTTCATCGAAGCAGACGAGCCAGAAACTGGCTGCTGTGGAGAATGAACCGTCCTCCATGCTGAGCTCTTGATGGATGAGGTTACAGAAGAGTCAGTGACACATGATCTGCAGCTTTGCAGCTTTACGTATTTGCATAACTAAACTAATTCATCTTAATTCAAACAATCAATCAAATTTTATTTGTATAGCACATTTCAGCACATTTTACATAATTAAAAAACTAAATAAAAACAGCATGTGACATTGAAGAGAAAGAGATTTTAAAAAAAGATTAAAAAAGATAAAACATACTTTTGTTAGGGAATTTAAGCGCCTGTCGTCGCCGGACTCCGCCGTCCGTTTAACACGGGTTTCATCCAGGTATTATCCAGGCCCCGTCGCCTGACAGGACAAGGTCTGCAGCCTTGCAGCACCAGGCTCCGTCCACCTGTGGATTTTTGCGCTCGGACTTCTCCGTCCTACACGGATTTCTGTGCACTATTTTTACCTGTTAGTCTAGAATTTACAGGGTTTTTCTGTGCGCGCAATGACCCTCAATGACTTCAAAATTCACAGAGGATGAGGTTCTTTTCCAACAGGCGGAGATTCAGTCTGAAAGCGCGTTTTTGAGTCACAGTCGGGTTAAAATCCTCTGAAAACCCCCTCTGACCTCTGACGGGGGTTTGCACCTGAAGCTGAAAGAAGTCTGCAACTAAACAACTGTGTGTCAGGATAGAAATTCCCTCCGCTCAATAAAAGCTTTTAAGAGTCAAATNGCTTAAAATAATAAAAAAAAAAATTAAATCACACATTTTTGACTCATGAAGTGAACTTTCTATTTTGCAAACAAACTTATTTGTGCATGTCAGAAATCTTTTCTTGCTATTCTAAGTTTTTGTTTGTGACTCAAAGTTTTGCTTGTGATTCTTACATGATACTGTGGGCAGGACCTAAAATCACAACAAAAGATTTCTGATGTGTGCAAATAAAAATTTATGTTTGGTAAAAATTAGTTATTTAATAAAAATTTAAAAAAAGTCTTTTAAACAACTTTTTTTAAAGGAATCATTACAATTCCAAAAGTTTTGATTACAATTTAATTTTACTTAACTGAGGTTAGTTTTTTTTTTTTCATTGAATAATTGGGAAACAAATTTAACTTCATACTCTGCAAACCAGACCCTAAACTTAAAGTCTGGGTTGAGTTTTTTACCCTTCATTAATGACACACATTATATCTATCATGATAATTCAGGGTGAGTTATTTTTAATTCTAAATTAATATCCTTGTTGGACTTTTATTTAAGTGCTATTCTCTTTCAAGACATGTTTACCTAAAACTAGAATAAATGCAATGTACATTATGCAGCAAAGGAAATTAGAAGATCAGACTTATTATCCATTATGGAGATGATCGGTTTTGAACGGGCGATGTGCCTCGTACACAGGGAAGAAGCTTTTTAGTTATCTAGCTTTGCTAGCAAAGTCGTTAGCTAGCAGCTAGCTAATAGCACAACAACAACAGCCTAATGTCTGTATGATGAAAATACCCAATCGATAGTTAAGAACAGCTTTTCCTCACCTGGCTGTCTCCTCCCCTCAGTAGTTCTTCAGAGAAAGGCAGACAGAGGCCTGTCAGTGTCTGTTGTATTTCATTACCTCTCTGCTTAAATCGCTGAAGCAGAAACGATACTTTCAACGTTTTCCATCATCTGACAAATAGCAAGTCTGCTCCACTTTATTCACCAAAAACGTTTTTTATAATTCACCAAAAACTGATCTGTAATCTGGAACGTTCGCTACGTTGAGCTCCAGTTAGCCGCCTCATCTCACTGCGAGAGAGGCAACTGCGTCATGCGTCACGGGCAAAAGGTCAAAGGTAACAAGGTGACCGGAAGGCTTGTTATGTTGTACAAAAAAGAAACAAAAAAGCAAATAATTTTAGTACATGTTTTTATGTGTCAGAAGAGGGCTTAGGAAATATAATAGCGAAAAAATAAAATAAAAATAAATAAAATAATAATAATTTGACCAAAAGGGCACTTGGGGGCAAGGAGCAAAAAGGGCAGGTGCTCAAGCACCCCCAGCTCCCCCCTCTGCACGTGCCTGGATGGGAGCTACGAAGAATCATGAAATGTTAACTAAAATCATCAACTCAGTACTAAATGCACAGTCAGAATAAGATTCTTCTTTGAAAGCAAGAAAAATGTGAAGTTCAGGATGTCCTCCAAA
>NW_006800227.1:695551-711761 GCF_000485575.1 Poecilia formosa
GCTGGAAACCCCCTCTGACGGAGGTTTGCACCTGAAGCTGAAAGAAGTCTGTGCAACTAAACAACTTTGTGTCAGGATAGGAATTCCCTCCGCTCAATAAAAGCTTTTAAGAGTCAAATAACACAGAATAAAATAATAAACACAGTAAAGGTTAAACAGAACTTATACCAGAGAAAGGAAAACTTAAAGTAACACAAAACTAATCTTAAATAATTTTAAAATATTAACTCAGTCCCGTTTTGATAGGTCTAAATGTTTTAAATCATGAACCAGAGTGGATCAACTCGGGTATATTTGATGCTTCAAGTTTCAGACACGGTTCCCCACTGCGTCTTCTTGCCGCAAAACACGCGCATAATGACTGATCATTTCTGTCTCGTAGTAATTCCGTCTCAACAGGTGAAGTTTCCTGAACACGAGAGGAAAACGTCACGGTTGAACCTCCGCCGTAGTGATTATGGTTCGTGTTTTTAAACACGCAGCAGCTTCACAGCATCGCGCTCTGTGCGTAAAACGCGCAGCGTGGATCGACGCACATGGCCGCTCCGCGTCTCCTGCCGAGGATCAGAAACTGGAAATGAGGTGATTTCTGTTTCAAGTGCAGAAATTATGGCATCATCTGCTTGTTCGGCAGAAATAATAACAGCGGAGGAATCACACAGAGAAACAGTTTCTACGGTTTTTACTGTTTGTATAAGACAGAGTGGATTTTTATGCAATGGCAGGAAAACAGTGAACGAATAAACAAAACTAGATTAAACAAAACTAGATTAAACAAAACTAGATTAAACGAAAAAAAACTCACCTGATCTCATTTCTGACGCTTTCCCTCTGAGCAGCTTTTTCTGACGACGTTTCAGTTTTATCTAATTATCAGTAATATCAGCATCTTATCAGGAGATGATCGACATCTTAAAGTAACGTCATTAAAAATCTCCCTAAAGGCAGAACCTGAGATTTCTTTTCCAGCTGATTATTTTCTGCTTGTCAACATTTCAGATTATTGCTCCTTGGTTTTTAGAATATTATGCTCTGACTGAGGATATTTATAAAGAAAATCTTCACGTTTAGCAGCTTCTTCTACCCCGTAGTTTAATTTACAGGTGAAATTAAGCCTGAATAATAAAAACGGCGAAGAAAATCAGCCAAAGTCCAAAATAAACGTTAAGATCTTCAGAAACCTCCAGAAATCTGGGAAACAATTGAAGAAAACGGTTTTAAAAGAGAGTCTGGCCTTTTGTGGAGCTTTAGAAACGTTCAGATAATTTTTACTATAATGACAACAAAACTGAACAGGCAGAGAGGAGCAGCAGCCTGACGGGAAATGATGTTTAAACCCAAAGGAATTTGCTCCTGGTGTTTTGTTCCCCGCCAGCAGAGGGCGCTAAAGATCACAATATGTTTTATAAAATAACTCGATCGCTTTCATTCAACAGATGTTTGTTCACAGTCACGTTCAGTTTTTTAACTTATTTTGCACATTTTCTGTTTTAAAGGAGGCTTACAGCGTTCAAATGACTTTGGGCTCCATTGAGTAAAAATGTACAGACAGGATTTGGTTTGTTTCCGTTCAAAACTGTTAATATTTTCAGGCTGGTAAAAAGCTGATTTTGTGCAGAAAAGTTTGGCTTTTCAGTAAAAAGTCAACTTTTACTATAAGTAGATGTGGTTATATCTATTATAAAAGTTCGGTTATAAAAAGACTAATACTTTTTATATTAATCCAGTTCTTGTGATTTTCCACTGTAGGAAAATTATTTTGGCAATAATTTTACCCTTATTATAAATAAAAAGTCTAGTTCAATCATCTGGACAGGTCAGAGATTATCTTTCTTTGTCCCCCCACAAAAACAAACCAGCATGTAAACACCGAGTTCAGGTCTGATGAGGGGAGAAGAAGTGAAGATATACTGGGAGCACTGGTGGCTGTGGGAACCAATGAGAATCTGACACGTTTTCTTCTCATCCAATCACAGAACGAGCTGCTTCAGGTCATTAATAGAGGAAGAAGAACCGAAGGTCCAGTTGGTCCAGTTCCACCTCTCAGCTGGTGTTTCTCATCACCAGTTCATCAAATAACTAATAAACACGTCAGCTTAAATATTTTTCTGCTCAGCTGAATACCGCTGGGCTGCAGCCAAGAACATCAGAGGAGTGGAAACATGACGCAAACAAAAGATCTGGGTTTGTGTTTCTCCTGAAATGAAACGTGATTTGTGATGATTTCCTTATTTATGTTAAATTCTTAACTTTCCCTAGAGCAGTTCCGGATTTGATCTGCAGTGTAATAGTTGAAACTATTAAATAGTTCTCCGAAACTATAAGCTTTTTAAAGCGACAATTGAATCTGCACTGCAAAAACACAAACCTTACCAAGTATTTTCGGTCTAATTACTAGAGCAAATATCTTGAAACTAATTCATACATAACTTTTCAGCAAGTTACAGGAGTCTGATTTGAGTAAATAATTCCTTAATATTGAACTTTTAGTTCCACAGGCAGATTATTTCATTATAAGTCATTTTTCCTTGGTAAAAGGGAAATAAAATAATCTGCCAATAGAACCAGAGTTTTTTCATCAATAGTAAGAAATGATTTACTCAAAACAAGCTCCTATAACTTACTGAAAAATTACTTAGTAGATTTAAAATAAGTGTACTAAGATATTTGCAGACTAAAAATACTTGATAAAATTTTGTGTTTTTGCAGTGGAAAAGCACAAATTTATTAGATTTATTTTCTCTGGAAAATAAATCTTTGCTTTTGTGTTTAGTTTGTGTTGCTTTGAGAGCAGAATAACAACATGACAGTGGGATACAACTAATAAAACATGTCAGTTTAATCATTTTTGGGCCAAATGGATAAAAAATTAACATTGTGATAAAAACAGAACCGGCTTTCCTGAGTGAATTCCTGAACTGGCTGCTGTCAGAGAGACAAAGGGAAGAACTGCAGCACCAGCTGGACCGCTTCACTGCTGATCCCTTCTTAAAATTAAACTCTGATCTGAGTTATTTATTATGACATCTACAAAGAAAGACTACGTAACTATCACACAACACTAAAACATGCAAGAGAGGCTTTCTTTGCAGATGTCATAAACAAAAACATTAACAACGCTCGAGCTCTATTTGCTACTGTTGACAGGCTCACAAACCCTCCTATGACGTCACCACCTGAACTTCAATCTAATGCCGCCTGCAACAAGTTCTCCAGTTTCTTTTCAGAGAAAATTCAAAAGATCAGAGGATTAATCTGCACATCCACTCCAAAGCCAGTATCAATGCTGTGCCCAAAGAAAACAAATGCAGGAAAAATGACCCAATTTATAAAACCCTAGAAGAAATTATGTCAATTAAGCTCCAGTTCCTGCTGTCTGGATGTCCTACCCACACATTTCTTTAAGAAAGTCCTGCCTGTTGTTGCTAATGATCTGATCCAAATACCGCGTTTCCCCAAAAGCTCCACTATGTCTTACTTTTGGGGTATGTCTTATATTGGAAAAAAATTGTCGAATTTTTTGTTTTAACCATAAAATTAACATTTATTAACAACCTGAACAGTATTGTATTCACCACAAAACAGTTTTATAAAAGGAAGTGCCAAGAATGTCTTGTTACAACACTGCAAAACATGTAAAACAATGAAAAATGGTAAGAACGAACAGCGGAATACTGGAAGATAAAACAGATTTATTCCATGACAACCATGTCATCATTTGGATCAGACGGAGGCGGCAGACGCGGTGACGTATGGAGGGGGGGACGATGTGGACGTGGGCAGGAGGCGGCGCGCAGCTAGATGAGAGGTGTTTCCCCGAAAAGTAAGACATATGTCTTACTTTCGGGGTATGGCTTATATTAGCCGACCCCCCTGAAAACCCCGATACGTCTTACAATCGGGGAAACACGGTAGTAACTCATCGCTGTCTTCAGGTGTTTTCCCCCAGGCTTTGAGAACAGCAGTTATCAAACCACTGATAAAAAAGAACAGTCTAGACAAATCACTACTGCAGAATTACAGGCCGACCTCTGACCTCCCATTCATCAGCAAAGTTATTGAAAAAGCAGTTTTTAAACAATTAAATAACTTCTTAACAATAATGAATTGGTTTGACTCCTTCCAGTCTGGTTTTCGTGCTCACCACAGCACGGAGACGGCCTAGTCAAAGTGTTCAATGACATCCATATAAATACAGACTGTGGGAGAACCACAGTGCTGGTTCTGTTGGACCTCAGTGCTGACCATGACATCTTACTGAATCGACTGGAGAGTTGGGTCGGACTCTCCGGTCCAGTGCTCCACTGGTTTGAATCCTACATAAAGAACAGGGATTTCTTTGTTTCAATCAGAAACTTCTCATCAGAGAGGTCAAAGGTCACATGTGGGGTACCCCAAGGCTCAATCCTAGGATCCCTTCTTTTCAATATTTATATGCTCCCACTGGCTCAGGTTATAACAGGAAATAAGATCAGCTACCATAACTATGCGGATGATACACAGCTCTACATCACGATGTCACCAGGTGACCTTTGACCCCATCCAATCACTGAACAGATGCTTAGAACAGATAAATGTGTGGATATGCCAAAACTTTCTCCAGCTGAACAGAAACAAAACTGAAGTTATTATCTTTGGACCTAAAGAGGAGCGAACTAGAATCAATGCACAGCTTCAGTTATTACAACTAAAACCCAGCGATCAGCCCAAAACCTGGGAGTAGTGGTGACCTCTGACCTGAACCTTCAGAGCCACATAAAGACAGTCACAAAGTCGGCCTTCTATCACCTGAAGAACATCTCCAGGATTAGAGGACTAATGTCTCAGGGTGATCTAGAGAAACTCATCCATGCGTTTATCTTCAGCCGCATTGATTCCTGCAACAGCGTCTTCACAGGTCTGACTAATAAATCAATCAAACAGCTGCAGCTGATCCAGAAGCTGCTGCTGCTGTTCTCACTAAAACCAGGAAGATAGAGACATAACACCAGTTTTAAAGTCCCTGTAGCTCAGAGAATAGACTTTGAAATACTGTTGTTAATTTATAAATCACTGAACGGTTTAGCACCACAATGTATTAAAGATCTGTTATTGCTGTACCAACCATCTAGACCCCTCAGGTCTTCTGGTTCTGGTCTGCTCTGCATCCAGAACCAGAACCAAACGAGGAGAAGCAGCATTCAGTTTCTATGCACCACAGATTTGGAATAAACTTTCAGAAAACTGCAAAACAGCTGAAACACTGAGAGCCTTTAAATCTCAACTTAAAACCCACCTGTTTAGAGTTGCTTATGGCTAAATTAGCGTTAGACTGTGGGTTTTGATGTCTTTGATGTATTTAATGTTTTTATCTTTAGTTTTTATCTATTTATTAAGTTTTTTGTTATTTTTTTCTCTTTCTGTTTTTTTCAACGTCACATGCTGTTTTCATTTTAATTATGTAAAGCACTTTGAAATGCCTTGCTGTTGAAATGTGCTATACAAATAAAATTTGATTGATTGATTGATTGATTGATTGATTGATTGATTGATTGATTGATTGATTGATTGATTGATTGATTGATTGATTGATTATGCAGTTAATAGTGAATCTGATCACGGTGGATGAGGTTGCTTTAGGGAAGGTTAAGATTTTTAACATAAATAGAAACAAAATCTTCTCAAACTAAGTTTCGTTTCAGGAGAAACACTAACAGAGATAATGATCTTTTATTATGTTTGCTTCATGTTTCCACCTTTGGACTCGACGGCCACTCCTCTGATGTTCTTGGCTGCAGCCCAGCAGTATTCAGCTGAACAGGTAACTGAGCATCAGGAGCAAATTAAACAATAAAACCTGCTGGACCGGATTCCTCAGAACGAGGAACAAAGACGTCGATGTTTCACACGCTATCAGGAGTTTATTTTCATCTTCACTTTCTGATGAGAACATTGGGTTTGTCTAAGGCCTGGCTCTGCAGGATGCAAAAAGTATTTTAACACTTTGAAATCAAACACAGTCTTAAATGTAAATTTGTTTCTACATAAAAGCAAAACAAAAAAATGCATAAAAAGTTATAAATAATGCACACAAATTTAGATCATTGTAATTTAATGTGAGTCTGAGGTATTTTTGTAAAAATCACAACAAAATATTTGACATATGTTGAAACTAAATGTCCTTAAACTAACCAGCCATAACAAATAGCATGAAATTATTTAGATGTTCTGCAAAAATAAAGTTATGTTTGCATTTTTAAAAATATAAACTTTAGGATGAACTGGAGATCAAACTGTTAGAAAAGTTAAATTAAGTTGACTGCAGACAGAATCATGGATTTATTAGTTCATTGGTCTCTTAATTTCACACATAAGCAGCGCGACAGCTGCAGATTCAGATTTACTTTTAGTCGTGGAAACTTTACACAAATTTTACATAAAAACAGGAAAAACATGGAACCAGTCTGTTTCGTCTTCAGTAGAAAACAGGATTTTGTTATTTTAGCTTAAATTCAGAGACGGTGCAGGCTGCACACTTCAAAGAATGTGTTAAAATTTTAAGAACTTCCAATAAAAACTTAACAACTTAACTTTCTCAGGGTTTTTATTTTAACAACACAAATCAAATATTTACATGGATTTATTGCAGTACAACAGTCAGACTGAAAAAAGGAAGAATGTTTAACAAAATAAAACAAACAAAGAAAAACAAATCAAACAAAGGAACATTTAATTGGATTAAAATCATCAATCAAAAACACAGATATAAAGTAATGATTACACTTTCTTTTTACCCAAAATCATAAACCAACATCTGATTCTTTAAAGCCCTAAAATAAAATAAAAACTACAGAAAAGCTCAGAAACAGAAACATCATACCTGAGTAAATCTGAGAGGAACCAATGAAACATTCAGAAAGGTGAATGGACTGAACTTACGAAGCGCTTCAATTGGTCGCGTTGACCAATCAAAGCGCTTCATGCTGCAGCCTCTCTCACCTGTTGCACTAACAAATACACATTCATACACCGACCCGACCCGACAGTGATGATCGGCAGGGAGCGTGCTTTTGGGTGCTTTGCCTTGGGGCACAAAGTCATGAGCAAACGCGCATGAAACCTGTGGGCATCAGCACCGCCAGGCCTTTTATTTGAAGATTAGCTTCAGAATAAAAGCTGGTTGGCCTGTCTGGCCTGCAGTCATAGTAAAAAGAACTGTACGTTTGGGGACAGATGTCGGTTTATTCCTCTCTCCTGTGTCGCTTCTTTCCATTGAGGATGATGAAGATTTGTTTCATAGACATTTTGTCAGGAGTTTTTGTGTCTGACATCTTCCTGGGTGTCTTTTCTCTTGTAGATTTGCTGCTACGTTGAGTTTCATTCATGACTGAGATAATCTGCGATCTGAGTCCAAATTACCAGCCTTACCTAACGTGGCTTGGTTTGATTTTTGAAAAATAAATTTTTGCTAAACTAGTGTAACTGAACCACATTTTAACTTGTGGTTCAGTTAAAACTTTATTGTTCGTCTAATCGACTCGTCATGAACTTTAACCTTTTGGTTAAATGCCTTCAACTTGTTGAAATTTAGTTTCTAACTGTAGAATAATAGACTAAATCTCAGACCAAACGTTGCCTCTCTGAGAAAAGCAAACTGATCCGAACGCAACATGTTTGCTCACTAAAGTTGCAGATAGATTTCAATGCGACCAGATGTTTCTGTTTAACATGTTCTGATACGTGAAGCCCTAAAACTGAAAGTGGGTGTACTTTCTTTTTACCATGACTGCATCTCACTTGACCACAAACATGCATTCAAGCATTTTGAGGTGTTGTTTGTAAGTCTAACTTTGTAACAATCACTACAAATGTTAGATCACTTAACATCTGAAGTGTTTCTGTTTGAAACTGAACTAACTCATGGACATATGTCATCATGGTAGTTCAGTATTTCAGGCTTTAAGGTGAAACAACAGTAAATCACAAATATTGCATCTTGTCTTGTAGATGCAATATTGGTTTCCATTAATTCACCAAAAAAAACCTTACACTAGTAATCAACTAGTACAAGTACAAGTTGTACAAGTGCAGTTGAACTACTGTGCTTGTGCTTTTGGAGATCCTCCAAAAGGTCAATGTGTTGTGTACATTCAAGTTTTCTCCAAAGGAGGAATAAAGATGAACTTGAGTACAGACCGAGTCTCTGGGTTAATGTCAAATAGCATAAAGCTACTAAAACTATTTAGCACTGAGACTTAAATAAGATGAGCTGCAGGATACATACCTCGGGATGTTTTTGTGATTCATTTCTGTCTTTTGCAACAGAGAGAATTACTTAAAAGTAAAACTATTGATGCAAAGAACAATAATGGCGGACATATAGTTAGCACCATTATTAGAGTGAGAATACAAAATACAAATCGAGGTAGTCGCATAACTCAAATGGTGTGGCAGCTTAGAGTGATGCTTGTCATCACCATGGGAGCCACAGAGGTGAGTTAGGGAAGAAGAATTTCCCCAAACTGCCAGACATAAGGACATATTGATGTCCCCATATCTTATTTATCCCTTACTGTAAAGTTGGGTTCACACTGGGCGTCTACAACCGTCTAACAAGATCATTTTATCTCGTACAGAATGATAGACGTTACGGTTTGGCATACGACATCTTGCAGGGTGCACAAGATTTTTACTTTTGAGCCACAGCAAAAAGTTTCTTTTTGTTTTGTTTTTTCATCAGTCAGTGTGAACCTGGTTTGACAGAAAGGGATAAACTGAGCCATGGTATGGCAAGTTATTTCTTGTTAGGGGGACCACATGGGTGACAGTTGCAGAATTTAACAATTAAACAACCGAGAACTGCCACTACAAATACAAATAAAGCAAGTGCTGAATACAACCCAGGCCTTCCCCGTTGTGTTGACGTTTGAGGTTTTTCTTGAAATTGAGGCTTTTTGTCTGCAAAAAGATGAAACAAGAATAAATACATGTTTGATGTTTTTAGAAAACACACACATTGTTTTTTTTTACCAGAAGAATAAAAAGGTGCTGAAACCATATTGACCTTCAGCAGCTCCAAAAATGATTTGGTTTGTTGACAAAATGTAAAATCATTCAGAAATAATTCCAATATTAAACTAATTTGACCAAATTAGTGAATTAATCCTGCTTTCAATGACAGCTGCAGCCTTGAACAGAAGAGCATGCTTCTGTGAATAATATGTTACCAGCCAAAGGCTTCAGCAGTTACATCATGTGCCTGAGAAACAAGTCCTCACATACCTGGGTGTGGTAAGAGGAACTATTTTACACCAGGTCAGTAAAAACCATCGACTGACTGCAGTAAGACAAATAAACGCTGAAGGGATCAACGTCTGAACTTCAAGATGCTCAGGCTTTGGAAAGAAAATGTCAGGTTGTCTGTGAGGAAACTGAAACCGACTGAAGAAATCGCTGAAAAGTTTGACCAGGTGTAGTTTAAAAAATAAAGGCAACATATTACAACTGATATTAATTAGATTTTATGTTTGGGTTTCAGTTCAAGTTAATTCAGCAATTTAAATATATTCAAGTAGAAAACATAAATTAATAATGTAAACAAGCAAATTAAGTTGAAAAATTGAATGTATTAAAGGGGTAGGCCACATAATATAATTTAATATTATATAATTTTATAGCTGTGTCAAGTTCAGTTATAAAAATACTGAAATTTGCTATTTAATTCCTTAAAATTGGGCTTCCATCAATTTAAGAAGTTCATTCCCTATTTAAAAAAAAACCCAATAAAATCTGAAGTGATTTATTGGATCTTTGCATTTTCAAAAATGTAAAATGTTGAACAACGGCGCTCACCTTCAGCCTCTACATTCGAAGGGATCGTGTCTTGGTCATGTTTTCTGACTGTAACAAGAAAAGACAGACAGGAAGTGCTTTTCACTTAAAAACTGTGAAAGTATATTGAGCTAAAATCACTGACAAAACTGTAAATAAACAACATTATTTTTATTTAAATAGAATAAGTAAATTTTACTCCAAACAGTTTTAATTTCCATAACAAAATTAAATAATTATGGTAATTATATTTTAGTTAAAATCTTTTCACAAATTATATTTACAGTGCACCTGTGACATGCATCAGTTTATATCTAAAAAACAGAATTCAAAATAGTTGAAAGAGCAACACGATTTTTAAAATATGAGGTCTTTTGTTGGCATATAAAAGATAAAATACAGGTTCATCCTGTTTAACAGGGAACTCACTGGTCACAGTTTGATTTGCTTGTGTCAGGATTTTTTGCTTACCTCTGACTACAAGCTCCAGTTTTGTGCGATCTTTTCCTTTTTCAGTGACAAAGGACCACTGATACTGTCCTTCATCGTTCTTCCTCACGTCAGACAGGAGACACTCCATCCGTCCGTTCCTGACCAGCTGGGATGGGTCGCACTGGAGTCGACCTTTGAACTCATCATCTGTGTACGAGTCAGCGTGATTTCTGCTGTCATACCGATAAATCCTCTTCCATGTCTTCATCCTCATCAGATCGATGAACAGCAAGTGAGAGGTAGAGTCAGCTGGAATGGAAACCATCAGTGTGACGTTCGAGTGTTCGTCTGCCTGGTAATGTTGCTGAGTGTCGTTCACATTGATCGCAGGTCTTCCTGCAGGAGTCAGAATGATAAAGTCAGTTCTCATTATTATGTCTGAAAAACTCTAAAGATGAAGAGAAACTGACTTAAAACCTAAACAACAAACCCAAAGTGACCACCATGCTCTCTGGCTCCATACTTCTTATATCTATTGAACTTTTCCACACGTCACGTCCTAACATCAAACTCTGACATATGGAGTGCTTAATAGTAAAAACTCCGAAACATTAATGTAAAAATTTGACAGCTTTATTTATCTTTTTTTTAGATAATACAGCCCAGTTTACTCAGATTTCCATAAGCAAAATCATAACATACCAATTGCCATGCTGCAAAACTACAAACTTTTACCAAGTAGTTTTGATCTGTTTTCTAGTGTAAATATCTTAATACACTTGAAATAAGACAAAACTAACTTACAAGTAACTTCAGAAAGATTTAAGAGTTTGTCTTAAGCCAATAATCCCCAAATAATCATTTAAAAAACTAGCAAGATATTTTCCCCCATTTTCAGCAGCTCCATGTCTATTAATCTTAAAGTTGCGCAATTTGACATTTCGAAAATAAATTTGGTTAGTGAAAATACCGATTTTGAAAAAGAATGTTTGTTTTTTTATACATACAAAGGTTTGGCGCCAAGATAATGTTGTTGTTTTTTTAAACTGCAATGAAAACAATTTTTCCCTTCACACATGTGACCAACAACCGGCTGTTACTACTGGCGGAAATGATGAAGAAGATGACAGGAAGTGTTAGGAGGATGATGGCGAGGCTTGTCTTTTAAAGGTTTGTAGTTTAGTCACATCTGACTTTAATTGTGTTTTGTTTTTTAATGGAAACATCACAATCATGAAATTGTGTTTTTTCAGCTTTTGTGGAATATCAACTAAGTTTTGCTCAAGTTTGGAATTAAAGCGCAGCTCCTGTCTCGATGTACAAAAACACAGAGACACTGTGAACTACTTAAAAATTTAGTAATATTTACTCTGCCATTATCATTTTTGCTTGTTACAATTGCATAACAAGAAGTTGTGCACAACTTGGTGTAATAAAACTGAAAGAAGTTTTCATTTGCAATAAAGAAAAATGTAGTAAATGTTACTCTAAAGCTCACATTACAGACACAACATGTTTCTACATGAACTTTCCCATGAGGATATCAGCTCTTAAATCACACTTTATTTCCTTCTGTAATAATAATAATAATTTATTCTTAAGTTTTAATTAACTAAAAATGTATTTTTAAAAACAAATCAGAAGAAATCAGTTTCTCACCCTCCGCAGCAGGACACAGAGCCCAGATCAGCACCGATAACAGCGGGACAAATATCATTCTTCCTGTAAACAAGAAATTAAATGTTAATTTTATTCACTTTAAATCATGTTTTAAAACCTGCTTCCATTTTATCTGTCATTAAAATGACTAAATGTTTAGTTCAGTTTCACTTTCATATTTTCACTCGGACCAGGTCTAGAAATGATGAATATGTTACAAGCTGCACATTAAATGAATAAAAAATAAATATGGTAACACTTTATTTGAAGGGGGTGAATAAGACTGACATGACACTGTCATAAACATGAATAAGCCTTCATGAATATTTATGACTGTTGTCATAAAGTGTCATTCGGTAAATTATGACACTTTTAATACAAAGTTGACATTATTCAAAATGTCTTTGTTATGACAACTTGACATTAACTAAGGAATCATTACTATTTAAACTTTACCTTTAATAACATAAAGTTACCTAATTTTTAAAGTGCAATCAGTAATACTTTTATAACAAATTTATATGAGTAATGATTTCTTGGTTAATGTCAAGTTGTCATAACAAAGATATTTTGAATAATGTCAACTTTGTATTAGAAGTGTCATAATTTACCGAATGACGCTTTATGACAACAGTCATAAATATTCATGAAGGCTTATTCATGTTCATGACAGGTGTTATGACATGTTTATGATGGTGTCATGTCAGTCTTATTCAACCCCCTTCAAATAAAGTGTTACCATAAATCTTAACCAAACTGAGAATAATTACTCCTTTAAAAAGGGGGAATTACCAAAACTACAATAAATAAAACAACATTAAACAACCAGTGAGTTAAAAAGATTAGAAACATTTTAGTATCAGTTATGATGAACATGAAAACACAAATCCAGGAGAGTAAATTTTAACTGTTTCACAGACATGGAAGATTCTCTTGCAGATTGTTTACATAACGATCGAGTTGGCGCAAAGAAAAGTGCGCAACAACTCATGTAAAATTACGCAGAGAAAAATGTCCAAATCCTGCTAAGTGACTCTGCTCACCTTCAATAGTTTCGACTTAAGAGTTTCCTCTGAATGAATGATTTTCTCAGGTTCAAACAGAAATAAAAACGAACTCCTCGGTCCCTCGGTGCTGATCGTCAAGAATCCTCCGTGCTAATCTGTCTGATTCAGATATTAGATTGTTTCCTGCTTTGACTGAGGCGAAGCCACACCTGAGCCACACCTCCATCCTCAGGAATGATCCACTTTGTTCTGAATAAAACTGTCTGATTAAACCACAGAGTCACTTTCTGAACAAATAAACAGCAACGTTTGATTGTTGATTGAAAACTAGGAGCGTTTACACAGATTCTGCAGGTTTTAGGCTAAAGAGGTCTGAGATTTTAAAGAAGCAGACATTTTTTTTAACTAAATGTCTCCTACTTTTAAAAGGAATTCAAAATTCTCATAGATGTAAACATCATTCATATAGTGACTGGTATTTCACTATATAAATGATAAAGTTTTACTTAACTGTAGTTCAAGCAGAACTAGTGATTTATAATCTCAGAGCGCCACCATCTGGTCAAATTAAGCAAAATGTTTTTGAAGACGTGAAAAAGATACATTTTCTGAGATTATTTGTTAATAAATATAGTTTGGTTGAAACTGATCACATCTTCATCAACTGTTGCAGCATTAAGGTCAATGTTTATGGGCAACAATATTTTTTCCCCAACATACACTGGGTTGTGAATAAAAACGTAGGTCTGATATTTATTGTTCGTAATTGTCCTCCTCTCCCCTAAACACAGAAATGGTTCAGCTGCAGAGAAAACTTCTGACTTTAACTTTAAAACTGTTAACTATCTGTTAGTTTTTTTAACTACTTCTGATGCAATATCTTGACCGATTGATAGCCTTGGTAATCTAAAACAATGTATTTCAACCCGCGGCCACCAGGGGGCGCCAGAGGCTCCTCACAAAATTAGAGGGAAATGAGAGAAAAAGCAAAAATAAGAATTTAATGTATAAAATCGTTTCATAATTCTTTAACCATAATTTCCTAAGACATAACATATATTGTTTTTCAATAGTTATTATAAAATATGAGGACAAGAAGTTAATTCAAATTTAAAAAATGCTTCCTCAAAGGGAAATTAAATGTTATAATTCAAATTATACAAGGAGTTATCATCAGTGAGGATGGCTGAATGGGGAGGTCATAGCATGAAAAAGCTTGGGAAACAAACAAATCATTACAGCATTGTACTCAAAATGTACATCAAATGCATGCACTTTATTCAGGAAACAGAGAAATAATGGCACACATGCAGTGACGGCATTAATCTGCGATGAAACCAGTACCTTAAACGTGTGTGACTACAGATGAATCTTTGGTGAGCTTAAACAGAGATGAAGATCAGAGCGGCTTTATACTCAGCCCTCATATGGAGATTTCAGTGGAGGTGTCCAAAGTGCCGCCCAGGGCTCATTTGTGGCCCTGGGCCTGATTTTATAGAGGCCCTCAATCCCATTTCTACTAAATGATAAATTTAGCCTGCCAGCTCAAGGATTTAATGGAAGAGATTTTTGCTTGTTTTTAGGATTACATTTTCAGTGACAAGCTTGCTCACCTACGTTGTCACGGCGACCGCAGCTTTGTGGCTGAAACAGAGAAGCTTTCTGGCATACAGGAACCAAATCTTTCATCTTACGTTTCCATTCAACTTGTGTTGCTGTTACTAACTGGACAATCAACAATTTATCAGCTCACTGCGGAATGTAAATGTTTGCAGATTCACTTTACAGTTTCCTAATCTACGGCTTCTGCTCAGGACTCAGAGGTAACCAGTACTGCCTTAGAGAACGTCTCCAATATTGAGCATTAAGACATCTATTGAGACATTCTCTGCTGGCTAGATCAGTTCTATATGTGAAAAGGTTAGTAAGCAAGCATTCTTCATTGCAGTGGCAGTGTGTGCATAACTTATCTTGAATGTCTCGTCTCTCTCACTCGCCCTCCTGCTGCTGGCGTCGCTGCAGCGTAATCCTCCCCGTCTCTCTCCTCCTGCAGCTTCCTGTCAGTCCAGCTGGTTCTGGTGTTGGGTCTTTGGATTGTCCACACTGTCCCTCAGCCAATGTCCATATTGTCCACAAATGAAACATTTTATGGCAAAGCAAATCAACGAGTTTATCAACAAGCAGGAAAGTCCTGCTGAAGAAACATTCACTAAGTTGAAAGAAATCAACGTCAAGGCATGATTTATCTAACTGTTGCATGCAAACAAGTTTATTCGTCTCATCCTTAGTTGGAACATTTCAAACTATAATGAGAATAAAAGTTTGTAAAGGGTTTAACGCAGTGAAGCAATATAAGGCATTATATTTGATATTCGAAATATGCAAAACTCAAAGCATGAATATATATAATTACATTTTTTTTTATTTCTCCACAAAAGCCACAGGTGTTTTAGAGGAACATATGGCTCTGTTTCGACTTGAAGATGTTGACTCTCATGTTGCAATAGAAGAAAGTGAAACAATAAAATCTTATTGAAGAGATAAAATGTTATTGATTAAAGCCACCAGAACAATGAAAGTATTCTCATTATATTGTAATAAATACACTGGTGAGGAAAAAAGTGTTTTACCTGGAAGAAATAGGTGTAGGGTTTACAGAAACTGGTGATGACTTCTGTTGAATGATTCACCTCCAGCAGCAACAACCACACATCATGTCTCCCCCTGCAGGCCTGACAGAGTGGCCAGCAGGTGGCAAGAGCCTGATACTACAACTACATTGTTTCAGTTACAACTGAAGTAGAAACCAGTGACTCGGCCATTTTTCTACAAATTTAATAAAGGTCTTGAGAATGAGTTACATTCTGGTTTGTGGCTCATTTTTGTGTCTTCTCTGAAATATCTAAGAGCTGGTAGAGAGATGTGTTTTTGAAGCGATGGTTGTTTCTGTCTCTCAACACCTTTTACTGTTTAACTATAAAACTGAATCCAAACGGACAAAAATACAACCTGATGTGCCCATATAATAACTTTAAGAGCTGCTGTACCAATTAATCGACTGTACACGAGCCGTAAGGAAGGAGGCAGAGGACTAGTGAGTGTGAGAGCCACTGTCCAGGATGAAACATCCAAGATCCATAAATACATCAAGGACAAAGCCTCAACGGACGATGTGCTCAATGAATGTCTCAGACAATGGGGAACAGAGGACCAGTGGTACATCCCACTACATGGGATGTACCACCGACAAATAACTGAAGTGGCTGATATCAGGAAATCCTACCAATGGCTGGAGAAAGCTG
>NW_006800227.1:720072-729776 GCF_000485575.1 Poecilia formosa
GAGCCCGGCCGGGCTCTGTGGGTGCAAGCCCGGCCACCAGGAGGTCGCCATCGTGCCCCACCTCCACGCCTGGCGCCCGAGGGGGGCCCCGGTGACCCGCGTCCGGGCGAGGGAAAACCAAGTCCAAAGTTTGTATTCATCATAGGGGTCTTCAGGCTGCGCTTTGTCTGGTTCCTCACCTCTCATTTCTTTTTTCCAGTGAACCTAATTCTATTCCATATAAAACGTAAAAGACTGAGGATTAATAAAAATAAACCAGCAAGTAAACACACTGAGTTCAGGTCTGATGTAGAGAAGAGGTGGAGTTATACTGGGAGGAGACTGGTCTGATCACTGGTGACTGTGGGAACTAATGAGAATCTGACACATTTTCTTCTCATCCAATCACAGGACGAGCTGCTACATGTTATAATGCAGGAAGAAGAACCGAAGGTCCAGTTGGTCCAGTTCAGCTTCATCCTGGTCCAGTTCCACCTCTCAGCTGGTGTTTCTCATCACCAGTTCACTAAATAACTAATAAACATGTCAGCTTAACTATTTATGGGCCAAATGGATGAAAAATTAACGTTGTGATAAAAACAGAACCATGTTGGGACTTTCCTGAGTGAATTCCTGAACCGGCTGCTTTCAGAGAGACAAAGGGAAGAACTGCAGAACCAGTCGGACCGCTTCACTGCTCATCCCTCCTTAAAATGAAACTCTGATCTGAGGTCAGATTTAAAGCTGCTGCTGCTTTAGGCTGAACCGGTTACAGAGGAACAAACAGAACAAATGAGCTAAAACAGGATTAAAACCCTTTTCAATGAGAAAAATATGTCATTTCTCTACGTTTCTTTGTGGTTTGATACATTTATGGTCACAATATTGAGATTTTCTTGCTCTGATAAAGTATAAAACCTCGTACCCTGATCCAAATGACACCAGTAAACATTTTAAATTCTCACTAAAATGCTCGTTTTTTTAACCCAGTTTGTGTCTCTAAAGATGTTTGTGACACTTTATACTCTAACAATAAATCAACAGCAGAGAAAAGCAGAAAAACTCACAGAATCAAACAAAAACAAAAACAGTTCCTTCTGCTTGAGTCACAGAGTAACCTTGTCATACAAACACGCCTGGAATGAGATAAAGATCCTGACAGAGGCTGGTTGTTCCATTTACGGTACAGAAACCTGCTAAGTAACATTTCATATGAACCGAGTTCATTTCCTGCAAATCGTCTCCTAGTCTGAGGAGGTGAAATGTTGTTTTATTAAATCAATAAAAGGACTTCATTTCAGGAATCAAAATGTGCTACAATAGCTGCCTGCTGTAAAATGGGTCAGAATAAAAGTTAAAATTGATGCAGAGTCATTTAAAATATTCAGATGCTGTAATGTGATCGATATGTAAAATGTTAGCGTTTTTATGTCTGTTTATTTTTACGTACAGTCATGGCCAAAGGTTTTGAGAATGACAAATATATTTTCACATGATCTGCTGCCCTCTGGTTTTCATGTATGTATGTCAGATGTTTTCATCACATACTGAAATACAATTGCAATCATATTATGAGTAACAAAAGCTTTTATAGACAGTTAGAATGAGTTAATGCAGCAAGTCAATATTTGCAGTGTTGACCCCTCTTCTTCAGGACCTCTGCAGTTCTCCCTGGCATGCTCTCAATCAACTTCTGGACCAAATCCTGACTGATAGCAGTCCATTCTTGCACCATCAATGCTTGCATTTTGTCAGAATTCCTAGGTTTTTGTTTGTCCACCTGTCTCTTGATGATTGACCACAAGTTTTCAGTGGGATTAAGATCTGGGGAGTTTCCAGGCCATGGACCCAAAATCTCTGTTTTGTTCCCTGAGCCAGTTAGTCATCACCTTTGCTCTATACCAAGGTGCTCCATCATGCTGGAAAAGGCATTGTTCATCACCAAACTGCTCTTGGACGGTGGGGAGAAGTTGCTCTCGGAGGACATTCTGGTACCATTCTTTATTCATGCAGGGTTTCCCCCAGAAAACTTGCTAAGCCCGGTGGTCGGGGTATCATGTCGGTCCACCGGCGGTCCACCGTGTTTTTGTATTAAAAGATGTTAAGCTGACAGGAAATGTAAAAGTATTACTGTGTAATTATATGTTACGGGAAAACATCTCCAGTGAAATTCTATTTAAACCCACAACTTGTCTCAAAATAACAAATTTGCACTTCTGTTTAATCCAAATTAAGTCAGCAGCTCCATCAGTCCCCCAAGGGCTTCAGGGGCCCCATAAACGCTAATACTTTAAAACAGACCACAGATACATGAATGTTGTTTATTGAGATGATCAATGCTGTTACATTTTATTCAATTGTTTAGGCATACATAAATTAAATGATTTTAAATTGTTTAACATTTAAATACAAGATTTTAAGGAGCTGGGAAGTTTACTTTGTAATATTCATAGTTAGATTGTTTTGTTACCATAGCAACAATCTGACGCTTTGAGTTTAATCTTTGAATTTACAAATACAAATTAGTAAACTGCGATTATAACTTATTGCTTTTTTGGCTGGCCAATTAAACTACTCCCTTCTCCCATATTTCACTAAATCAAACACAGAAGCTGTTAGAGGTGCTGATATTTTTAGCAACAAAAGGGGCCCCTAAATCAAATTCAGCTCAAGGCCTCATACAGCCTTGGACCGGCCCTGCATGATGAGGTAATCTGCTGCACTACCAGAGATGCGCAACAAACGGGAGATTTAATTCAATGCTGCTATGTGGCTTTAGTAGCTTTCATTTCGTGTTGGTCGAGTTTTTAACAAGCGTCACAGAAACTATTCTGGTTGGTCGAGTTTATGGGACGAGTTTCTCAGATCTCCGTGCGGCCGCGCGCATTAACTGTAAGTAGACAACGCATTGATATGGTTTGATGCATCGTGTAACCGGAAAAATAATACTAAAAATAATATAAAATCAGCATGATGCGTGACTCCAAGGAGAGCGTTAAAGCTCCTCACCGGGCTGAACCTGCATGATGAGGTTAGCGCTGCTCGTTATCCACAAACTCTCCGGCCAACCGGGACCACAGACATAAACTTTACAGGATAGACAGACACAGAGCCACACGCTGGGCAGCGTGTTGAGATGTAAACGCCGCATATAATTGTTCGTTCATAAAGATAAATCATTCTCACCGCTCCACAACGCGCACCTCTGAATTCACTACAAGTTATTCCTGCGGTTCCCATTGAGCTGCGCAACCAGAGCTAACGCGGCGGGCTTTAAACTCTAACCTAGAGTTTCTCCAAAGAATCATAATTTCTCACAGTAAGTTGATGTGAATATCCATACAGGTCAGCCTGTGTCCAGTTTGAGTGAAAGGAGGTGCGCACGATCCCGCTGCGGTAAAGCAGCGGCAGCGTGAGGCAAAGCGCAGAGGCGCCAGCTGTGTGATTGGTCTGCGTGCTGTCGGGTTTAAATGCATAAATTATAGACCTATTGTAAACCTATCCTTTAGGAATAAATCTGCTCTGCTGGTTAAATGCTAAGAGCAAAAGAGACGCTTGCAGCCCGGCTTTAAAAACAAAAAAATACGATTTTTTTTTTCTCTAGAAACGTAAACAAGCAACGCTTAGCCTGGAGGCGGGGCTAGTAAAGGATGGCGGGCCGCCAGGCTTATAATACACTGGGGGAAACCTGTCATGGCTGTGTTTTAGGCAAGACTGTGAGCGAGCTGACTCCCTTGGCTGAGAAGCAACCCCACACATGAATGGTTTCAGGATGCTTTACAGTTGCCATTAGACAAGACTGGTGGTAGCGTTCACCTCGTCTTCTCCGAACAAGCTGTTTTCCAGATGTCCCAAACAATCGGAAAGGGGATTCATCAGAGAAAATGACTTTACCCCAGTCCTCAGCAGTCCACTCCCTGCACCTTTTGCAGAATATCAGTCTGTCCCTGATGTTTTTCTTTGCTGCCCTCCTTGAGACCAGGCCTTGCTCCAAGAGTCTCCGCCTCACAGTGCGTGCAGATGCACTCACACCTGCCTGCTGCCATTCCTGAGCAAGCTCTGCACTGCTGGTAGCCCGATCCTGCAGCTGAAACACTTTTAATAGACGGTCCTGGCGGTTGCTGGTCTTTCTTGGGCCCTGGAGCCTTTTTGGCAACAATGGAGCCTCTCTCCTTGAAGTTCTTGATGATGCGATAGATTGTTGATTGTTTCTAGCTGCTCTTCCCTGTTAGGCCATTTTTGTGCAGTGCAGTGATGACTGCACGTGTTTCTTTACAGATAACCATGGTTCACAGAAGAGAAACAATGATGCCAAGCACCAGCCTCTTTTTAAAGTGTCCAGTGGTGTCATTCTTACTTAATCATGACAGACTGATCTCCAGCCCTGTCCTCATCAACACCCACACCTGTGTTAATGGAGCAATCACTGAAACGATGTTGGCTGGTCCTTCTAAGGCAGGGCTGCAATGAAGTTGAAATGTGTTTTGGGGGATAAAGTTCATTTTCTAGGCAAATATTGACTTTGCAATTAATTGCTGTTAAGCTGATCACTCTTTATAACATTCTGGAGTATATGCAGATTGCCATTATAAAAACTGAAGCAATAACATTAACATTTGAATCATTCTCAAAACTTTTGGCCATGACTGTAGTTTAGGATCTGGAGGAACAAAAGAAAGAATATCAACTGAAAACCCAGATAAATTAGCTAAAATCATCTCTTTATTCTAAATCAACTCAAGTTAAAAGCTTCAGCAGCTTTAATTTTATCCTCTGTCACAGGTTGTTATTCTGCTCTCAAAGCAACACAAACTAAACATAAAACCAAAGGTTTATTTTCTAGAGAAACTCTGTAAACTGCAAATACACAAAATCCTATCCAATATTTTTGGTCTGCAAATATCTTAGTACACTTATTTTAAATCTACTAAGTAACTGATCAGCAAGTTATAGGAGCTTGTTTTGAGTAAATAATTTCTGACTATTGATTAAAAAATTCCATTTGTATAGACAAATTATTCACTTCCAACATAAAAAATATCTTAGATGTGAATTAGTTTACTAGTAGAACTTTTTCATCAATATTAAGGAATTATTGACTTAAACAAGCTGCTATAAGCTGCTGAAAAGTTACTTATAAGTTAGCTTTGTCTTATTTCAAGTGAACTAAGATATTTGCACACTGAAAATGTGCAAACACAAAATACTTTGTAAGATTTTGTGTTTTTGCAGTGTAGATTCAACTGTTACCTT
Organism: Poecilia formosa; assembly: GCF_000485575.1. Lineage (NCBI taxonomy): Eukaryota > Metazoa > Chordata > Actinopteri > Cyprinodontiformes > Poeciliidae > Poecilia > Poecilia formosa. The sequence goes on from NW_006800227.1 coordinate 725,305, forward strand.
GAAAAGCTTTGAATTTTACACTGTAGAACAAATCTGGATCTGATTTTGGGAATTGAACATAAATAAGGAAATCGTCTCAAATCAAGTTTCGTTTCAGGAGAAACACAAACCCAGAGGATGATCTTTTGTCATGGTTGCTTTGTGTTTCCACTCCTCTGATGTTCTTGGCTGCAGCCCAGCAGTATTCAGCTGAACAGGTAACTGAGCGTCAGGAGCAAATTAAACAATAAAAACCTGCTGGACCAGATTCCTCAGAATGAGGAACAAAGACGTCAACGTTTCACACGCTATCAGGAGTTTATTTTCACTTTGACTACCTTGCTGGCCAATCCCTACTGTCACATATAAACCAATATCCTAAAAAATCTATTATTGCAACACAAAAAAACAAATGAAGTTACGTTGTGTGATTTAAATAGTCCAAACATAAAATAAGGTGATAGCTTTTGCTTAGCTTTATAAACTAAATAGCAAAGACATCTTTACATTATAAGTTATATGCGAATAAGATGTTTTCCATGCTAAACAATATTCTTAAGCTGAAGAGTTACAGTGATAAAGTGTTTATATTATTATTAATATTGATGGTAGAAATTAACACGAAAAGAAAAAAAATCAAGTAAAGTCATTTGTACTTGGATGCAGTATTGAGTTAAAATACAAAAGCACAATTATCAAAAACATACTTTTTCTAAATTAATCTGCTGAAGTAGAGCGAGTGGGTGAGACTTTTCAACCACAAATTCCAATTAACTTTCTAAAAGTGAAAGTTGATAGAAACTTAATGAAAACTTATTTTAGTCAACCTATTATTTTCAATTGTATAATGTTTGTACAGTGTGTCAGCCAGAGAAGGAGTGGCCAGATTTTGGGAGGAGTTTATGTTTCAAATGGAGAGAGACAGGTGACCAATGGCATCATGACCCTCCCACAACTGGTCTGGTTAGACTGGCTCTTCAACTCTCTTATGCTTAAATAAGGTTGTCTGAGAAACTTTGCCTTTGTATGAAAATAATGATGACTAATACAACAGCTTTATCTCGCGTATATCTTCCCAATTTGACTATGGGTAAGTTTTTAATCTTTGAGGTTATTAATTCACTTTGTTTATGTTGCACTAATTTTATAATTTTTTTTTTTACTAATTGTAGTTGGTTTAGTTTCTCACTAATCAGTCATATTGTTGGATCTGTATTCCTTTTAGATGCTCATAGTATTTTAATGTTATTGTAATCTGGTGCTGTGCTCGTACTTTTTACCTGTTTTCTACTTGGAACAAACTTCAACCAATTAACTATTTAAGTCAATCACAAATGATCAGAAATCTTAAAACCTATAAATCACAATCACAATTGAAATGCATCTCAATTTATCCATAGAAAGATAATGAGCAGTTTGCTTTATTTTAGGCTTTAGTTGAGTTATTTTTTTCTACTTGATAAATCTCAGATGTAACATAATTAGTCAGAAACATTTTGGGTTTTAATTATTAAGCCAGGTCTCCTGGAGACCTTTTAGTTGTATTGCCATATAAAATCACAGAGCAACATCCACACATGTAGGAAACATTTTGTATGTTTGATGATGCATATCATGTTTAAAATGTATTAATTTGTATTTAATTTAATCCTTTTTGCTGTTTGTTTTTTTCCAGAACGACCAATACATTTAAAAGAAGGTAAGACAGCACAGCAAAACTTCTCTGCACAACACGGATTAATCTGTGGTTAATTTGCAGACTTCCTTCCTGCTTTCCTTCTTTCCTTCCTTCTTCTCTTTCTCTACACTTTTGAAATGTTTGACATTGTGTTTAAATTTTACATTTCTACCGACTTTACAAAGATTTACCTTACAACAATGAAAACGAGAGTCTTCTAAATATATCTGAAAAAGGTATATTCAATTTTAACTTAACATATTTGTCCACATCATAACCCAGCTTGTAGTTTTAATCAAAAAACATAGGGTTGCTGGATTAGGGGAAGAAGTTATCATCATTTGATAATGATTTGGATTCTAAATTAAAGCAGAAATACATACTTGAATAACTTCAAAACTCAAACAAAAGACAATATAGATGTGTTTAAAGGGTCCAGCAGTTTTACACAAGGATTATTGAAATTATGAGTTTCAAACAGCTTCTCTGGCAACGTCAGTAACTGCGAGCAGAACCCATCTAAGCTTATATCAGATGTTGCAGATTTTCTGAATTTTCGGATGTTAAAAAAATTAATTTGTAAAGCATGCAGTGTGAAAGGATTTAAATGCTTACAAAGCTTTCTTTGTGTATGAGATCATTTTCAGATGTACGTATTCATTTCTGGAGTTGATTTAATCTTTCTGCTCTTTCTTTTTCTAGATATTCAAGGTAAAATTCTTAATATATCATGTCAATCTGGACAAAATCTTACTTTTATTATGCAAAATGTTTTGAAATCTAATACTTCTGTAACTCTCGAAAAAGAAAACATCCATGGGACTCCAAATCTACAGGCCACCAACGACAATGAACTAGATCAACATTTTAAGAACCAAGTGACAACGTGCAACTTGAATGTGACTTTGAATAATCCAACCTTCAATGATACTGGAAGAAACATCTTAACATATCGTGATGAACAGTTATGTCACACTATCATTCAAATGAATGAGACAGAGACAAACAAAGAGGATTCACAAGGTGAGAAATCTGTAATAAATCTCTAAGCATGAACTTTTGCAGTCAAACAATAAGCAATTCCAGCTTTTGGTTGGATCTGGTTATTTATGTTGGGGAATAAAGTTCAAATGTTGGAAAAATGACACAGAAGTGTCATTCCTTGAATTCTGTCCACTGAATCACATTTTCTTTTCTCCTATCTCCTCCGCTCACATTAAAAAACTGTTCTTATTTTTTTTAATGGTAGTTGATACATTTTAATTGAACATACTTGGTTCATCAAGCAGGTTTGTGAAGGAATAGTTAAGGGTGCTGGATTGGGACAAAAATGTTAGCATTTTTATGATTGTGATCCCAAATTAAAACACAAGAACTATTTTACCTGACTTTAAAATAGGTTCTCCATCAGCTGTAAGGTTACTTTGTTACAAAAGACTATCCTAATTATTTAATGTTTAAACTGAAGTTAGGATTTTTAAGTCTAGAATAGAAGTTTTTCAAAATGCATATATCCTATACCTTGTTCTTCATCCGTTAGATCAGTGGTCCCCAAACTTTTTCCTGCAAGGGCCACATAACTGTTCCCTTTTTTGGTGAGGGGCCGGAGTCAGTTTTTCGACAGAAAAACCTTTCAAAATTTATTTATTTTTATTTGCTGGACGACGACGACATTTTCCCGTTTCTCAATAGATTTTTACCCAGAATTCAAATGGAGAAAAAAAAACGTCAGTGAAACGGTGACTGGGACTGACTAGTATATATTCCATTGAGGCAGTTCCCAAACTTTTTCTTCTGCGCCCCCTCAGTGGTTTCCATTCTAAGGTAAAAACCCAGCACATACAGTGTTCATGTTTTGTTTTTTTTTTTCATCCAGACGGCTTCCCGCGTCCCCCCTGCAATGACACGGCGCCCCCCCTAGGGGGCTCGCCCCACAGTTTGGGAACCTCTGCATTAAGGGAAAGTAAGTTTCACATCTGCTCAAGAGCCCCCTGGTGGTTGAAGAAAAATCCACATATAAACCAGAAAATACAATATATAAAAAAAAATCGGAATGCGCTCTAGCATTGTTCAGGGGGCCGGATCAAATGAGGAGGCAGGCCGCATGCGGGCCGCAGCCTGGGGACTCCTGCGTTAGATGTTCTCGTTCTTCTTTGTCTTCTTCTTATTATTATAACATCTTTATTGTGAAAGTAGAAACAAAACTAGTAGCTAATTTTACTTTTGGCTAAAAGTAATAGACATGTATACTTTATTGATACTTTGTGTATTATTTAATTGTATGTTTTTATTCTGTATTTAATTATTTTTCTTTTCTTCTTCAGAAAACAACATTTCTCTGGGAACTGATGATGTCATTGTTGCTGTCTTTCTTGTTTTTGTTACTGTTGTTGCTGTTTTGCTTTTTGGTGTTGATAAAGTTAAAAAAGTTGTTGACATAATTCGTTTGCTTTTCAAAATTTTTAAAATAATTTGTTAACTATTTCGGAATAATTTTCACAAATAAGATGATTATATTAATAATGACATGAAGGCTAATCATAAATTCAGCTAAATGTGACACACGTCAGCGTTCCAGTATTATCAATAATTTATATATTGCAAATTAAATTTGTACTTTCAAACCAAATCTGGTTCATGTTGCTTTTCTCCTAATCTGGTTCATGTAGCTTAAATATATATAAGCTACAGCAAAACTTCTATGCACAACACACACACACACACATATATATATATATATATATATATATATATATAGCACGGAGGCCCTCATCCTGGCCGCCCAGGAACAGGCCCTAAACACCAGAGCAATAGA
>NW_006800227.1:730965-755660 GCF_000485575.1 Poecilia formosa
GCGTGTGCGTGTGTGTGTGTGTGCGTGTGCGTGTGTGTGTGTGTCATATTCTATATTAAATTAGAAAATGATGAGGTTTTTGTCACCGTAAATTTCTTACCATTAAGGTAATATCATCTTCAAGCCTATATGTTGCAGTAAAATTGTTTTTATGAATTAGTCTACTTTAACATTCTGATCTTAAATGTAGTGTTTTCATTAGTTAATCTGAAATAAAGGCTTTTTAAAGTGTGTGGCTGATTAATCTGTCAGGTGGTTCTGACAAACTGAGTTACTGAACTAAATAAACTTTTCAACAATTCTCTAATTTATTTAATATAAATATTTATTAAAAGAGGAGAGTCAGTGGAGATAGGAGAATTCAAACTGGAACCAAAAGTAGTTAAATTTGTTCAGTAGAGCACACAGGAAAGAAAAAGAGAACAGATAGAAACGTTAGCTTTTATTTTGCTAGAAGGATGTTGAGATGGATGATCAGCGCAGACTGTTGCATTTAACAATCTTACGATGGATATGTATGAGACACCCTCATTTATGATGACATATTAACAGTGATAAACAGTAAAAGTGACAGGAAACGCCCATAAACTATGGAACATCTTAAAACTGTTTATTGAAATTACCGTAAATAAATGAACCATTAAAAATAGTCATTAGTACATTTTACATTTGTACATCAATTTTACAGGTGTTTTTTTGTTTTTTGTTTTTTGTTACAATGCTTAAAAACTCAAGACAGTCAGTTAAATGGGCCAACAGTAACTCCTAAAGGAAACTTATAGAGCAGTTAACCAAACTTCCATGTTTTTGGATTGAGGTGGAAACCTGGAGAAAACCCATGCAGTCTTTTTTTTTTTTTTTAACTCCGCCGCTGAATGTTTTCATACAGTTGTTGGTAATTATGCAGCTTATTTTTGTTTTTTATTTAAATCAGTTTGATGATCTGGAATGTTTCACTGAGTCAGAAACATCAAAACCACAAGAAAAGTGCAGGAGAATAAATACGTCAGTCTGCTTTGAAGGAAGGATTAGCAGCATTTTAATGAACAGTATTGTGGAAAGGAATAATCAATGTTGTAATTCTATCTAGAAACAAAACTGAACCAGTCATTGACAGGTTATTCTTGGACTGTTGCCAGTCTGTAGCTAGTGCCAAAGCCGACTAATTTTTGTCAGTTTTATGAGCCCACCTACGAGAAGTGGGATCACCAGAACGGTTGCCAGGCCAACTTGAGGAGACGGCATCACAGCTCTTCCAAAGACAGACGCAGTAAATTCATCAATTTTGCGATAAACTCTTCCTGCCGTTTGCTTAAAAGACCCCAAAAAAGTGGTGCAACAAGGCTGTTGACCTGCATCAGTAGTGGAAGAACCATCTGCAGTCTCCGAAAAAAAGTCACGATCACGTGGAGCGTCTGGCCCCAGAGTTTCTGTCAAGGCTCGACGACTGATGAGAGCGATTAGTTCCCTCATCTCGTCAGAATATAAATCCAACCTCACGATGATTAAAGGATTTCTTTCTGGTATTTCAACCAAAACAGGATCTGCTAAAGTTAATGGGGCGTTTTCATACAACTTTCTGAGTCCTACAAATGTGTTACTAGTGCCGATCTCATCTTCTGGTATTGTATCAATATAAGAGCTCGTACTAGGAATCGGTTGGGTCTCTTCAGTAGTTGGTTCTGTTTCTAGATGGTCCACCATGAGGTCCTCTGGTTGGTCCACCCTGAAGTCCTCTGGTTGGTCCACCCTGAAGCCCTCTGGTTGGTCCACCCTGCGGTCCTCTGGTTGGTCCACCCTGCGGTCCTGTGGTCGCAAGTGGAAAAAGCAGAACCAAGCTCCTCCACAGTAGAAACATTCAACTTGATCATCGGGAATATAAATTCCCATATCTCGAAGAGTTTCGCGAAGGAAGCGATCTATTTTCAGTTTTTGAAATACAGTGATTGGTCTCACCGCGAGGTCCTGTTCTTGCCAGTGGAAGAAGCAGAACCAATCTTCTCCACAGTATAAACAATCGGCTTGATCATCGGGAATATAAATTCCCATGTCTCGAAGACTATCGGAAACAAAGCGATTCATTTTGAGAGGATTTCTAAAAGATTTCTCTTTGTGCTTCTCTGATAAACAGATTCCACGTAAATGGAAGAGTTGGAACACTGGCTGCCTGTTATCTCACAGCTGATCAAAGCAGTTTGAGGTTACCTAGCAACATGTGATGACATTGCCACTGCTCACTGTCATGCCAATTTCAAAATAAGAGCATTTCAAACTGTGCATATCTGATGCGACACAATCAACTGATCCAACTGAAGAAGAAAATGATCTGCATTGTGTTGGAATGATTGTTTACCTTTCTGACTAAGTTACAGTTGAACTAAATGAAATTAGCAGGCAGGCTTAATTTATTATATATGCTGACAGATCTAGTTCACTGTTAAGAGTTTTCCACCTGAGACTCCTTGAGAAATTATGTTAGAAAAGTTTTCTAAAAGAAACACCATTATTTTAGGAAGCCTTTTTTAATAAAACCTTCAATTAAACATACTTTTCATTAAACTCATATTTTTGTGTTAAAATAATTCAGTTACACAGATTATAGAAACATCTTCAAGAGATCAAACACTTGAAATACAGGTTTTTGTGCTTGAAAAATGAATTAACTCAATTAGTTCTGCAGAATCAACTGCATAGCTGAAACAATGCAGTTGTAGTATCAAGTTCCTGTCAGTAGGTGGCGGCATGATAGTACCTGCAGATAGAGACACCTGGCGTTTTTTCTGCCGGAAGATAATTCAACAGAAACCCATCACTAGTATTTTCTAAACTGATTGAAGTGAGAAGTAAAACAACAAAAATGGTTTAAGAAAAGTAGCAGGCAGAGAGACATTAAAAATGTATCACAGTTAAAGACTCAAGCTGCAGGTACTTGTATACATCTTGTACAGCCTTTTAAGTGGGTCACAATCCACAACTTGTTGGGATCTACTGCACTACACCTCCATTAGTTCTCCACCAGATGGCGACAGGGAGCACGGTTTGTGGGATCTGTATCATCGGGCCTCGTTAGCAGGTCCGATGATAACGAGCCTGCTAACGAGGCAGGCTCGTTATCAACACTCCAACTCCAGTTGGTTAACACTCCAACACCAGTGTTAACCATTGTGGTAACCCCTAGCCTCCTAGAGCGTCTTGACTTTCCTTGTAGTGATAACTAGTTGTTTACCAGTGTTTTTTGTGCTGACCTGTTCAGGTCTCCCAGATCAGATCACTTCTTCCAAGCCGAAGCTTCGTCCCTTTAAAGTAAGCATCTCCTGCAATATCCTGGCTCCCCGCTGAGTATTTCACCCACCTGTGGCTGTCTGTCCTCAGTGTGCTGGTCTGTCCTCTCCTGGTCATCCCTGCTGCAACCTCTACATTTGCACATTTCTTTTTGTAAATAAACCTTTAAAATTTTATCCTTGCCTGAGTTTATCTGCATGTGGGTCAGAAGCATCGCTAAAACAATGACAACTAAAGTGTGGGAAAAATAGACCATCATTATGGAAAATTAACTTTAATATTTAAGAACCATACAGCAACAGTTTTTTTTAGAACTCATCTTCTAAATCATCAATACATTTCCTTGTATCCTCAAATATAAACCATAAAATAGTGTTATAGATTAAGAAAATACAGGATAAAAAAGTTTTTGATTTAAAAAATAACAAAAAAAAATAATCATAATTTAGTAAACCTTATATCTGTGTTGTTGCCATCATATTATCAGCAGTATTTTTGTCCTGAGTCAAAACTGGATAGAGAAAATCCAGTTTTCTCTATCAGCCAACATGTATCCATTAACCAAAATCATTGAACAAAACAAGGTATAAATACAACAAAGGATAAACACACAATAAGGGCACCAAAACCTTTACAAATTAACTGACTGAATTTAAACCCATTGATTCTCTAGAATCCACCATTAAAATCTCACTTCCATCCATTTTCTGTACACCTCTGTCCCTTAGTGGGGTGAGGAGGGTTGCTAGTGCCTATCTCCAGCTAACGTTACAGCCGAGAGGCAGGGTGCACCCAGGACAGGTCACCAATGAGAATTTTCCCAAGTATTTTAGCAAAGCTTACTATTTGAAAAGCGTTTTAAACTAAGCTGCGACAGTTATAAAAATGTGATCCAGTTGTAATTACTCTGCTTCCCAACAGCAAGTTACTGAACACCTTGATGCTTCAGGTTTATATTATGCAAAGCTGGTAGTGGGGAAATAATCCTGCATGATACTGGATAAATTATCTTGTGATAAATTAAACTTCTGACTGAAACCTTCGACAGGTTCCAATGTGAGAAAGGCTTCTAACGTGTGTGAGTCCTCATGTGATAACGTAAATTAGATTTGCCTCGGAAACTTTTTCCACAAGTGGCACAAGAGAAAGGCCTTTCGCCTGTGTGAATTCTTATGTGATAAGTTAAATTCCTTTTTTTACTGTAACTCTTTCCACAGGTCACACATGAGAATTGTTTCTCAGCCGTGTGTGTTGTCATGTGATTAGTTAAAAGAGATGATTGACTAAAACATTTCCCACAAGTTTTACAGCTGAAAGGCCTCTCTCCCATGTGACCCTTGACGTGTGTGGCTAAACCACCTTTTTGAGCAAAACCTTTCCCACAGATTACACATGAGAAAGGCTTCTCCCCCGTGTGAGTTCTCATGTGAATACTTAAAGTGTGTTTATAGGCAAATCTTTTTTCACAGGTTGTGCATGAGAAAGGCTTCTCACCTGTGTGAATTCTCATATGAATGTTTAAACAAGACTTGGTAAGGAAACGTTTTCCACAAGCAGTGCATGAGAGAGGCTCCTCTCCAGTATGACCTTTCATGTGAATAACTAAATTACCTTTTTGAGAGAAACCTCGTCCACATGTCATGCACGAGAAAGGCTTCTCACCTGTGTGAATTCTCATGTGAACAACTAAACTGTGTTTATTGACAAAACGTTTTTCACAGGACATGCATGAGAAAGGCTTCTCACCTGTGTGAATTTTCATGTGATTCTTTAAGACTGTTTTGCCAGTGAAATCTTTTCCACAGGTTAGACACGAGAAAGGCTTCTCAACTGAGTGAGTCCTCATGTGACTCTTTAAGGCACTTTTTTGACGGTGACCTTTTCCACAAGTAACACATGTGAACGGTTTTTCATCTGTGTGAGTTTTCATGTGATACATTAAACCACCTTTTTGTTTGTAACCTTTTCCACAAGTTGAACATGTAAAAGGCTTCTTTCCTGTGTGAGTTACCATGTGTGCAGTCAAGAAACTGTTTTGAGAAAAGGTTTTATCACAAATTTTACAAGAATATCTTTTTTTGTCTGGGTGAGCCTTCTTGTGCATTTTTTGTGAATTGTTTGTTTTTAGCACATCAGAAGGATTCACCAACATGTCATCAGTCTCCTGTTTCAGCACAAAATGCTCTTCATCCTGACTGATGCAGAGTTGATTCTCTTCCTCTTTGAACTGTTGAAGTTCTGGTTCCTTTTGTTCCTGTTTCATCTGCAGATTTTCTGGTTCCTCTTGTTCCTGTTTTATCTGCAGAGTTTCTGGTTCCTCTTGTTCCTGTTTTATCTGCAGAGGTTCTGGTTCCTCTTGTTCCTGTTTCATCTGCAGAGGTTCTGGTTCCTCTTGATCTAAAGTGGAGTTCTCTTCCTGGTTGCTGGGCTCATTGAGAACCTCCTCCTCTTTGCACACACAGTTTTGTGGAAGATCTGGACAAAAAGATTAAACAAAAGCAATAAGGTATGGCCTGGCAAAAGGAAAATGTACGTTGGAGGGGAAAAGAGTTGTAGTTTACCAGAGTTTTGCACCAGAAATTGCTTGGTGTGTAACAGGATAACTACAAAGGAGATGACTGTTTATTTCAGGAGGAACGGAGTTAGATCAAACCCAATTTCCATCTCCATGAGAGAAAAAGTGGAGGTGGTAAGCAGCATCAGAGCCAGGGTCCTGAAACGGCTCAACAGCCTGATAAAGAAGGCTGGTTCTGATCTAGTTCTGTTCTGGTTCTGATCTGGGACAACTGTGGAACCTCTGGAGATGATTATGCAAAGAAGGATTCTTCATAAAATGAAGAAAATTATGGACTACCTTGACCATCCTCTTCATCAAACTGTGTGGGGAAGGCAGAGCATCTTCAGTCAGAGGCTTCTTCAGGTCTGCTGTAATACAGACCGCTACAAGAGAGCTTTCCTGCCAACAGCCATGACCATCTACAATAACTCTTTGAAGAATCGAAATCAAGGAGTTACAACAACATTCAATTTCCCTTTGGGATAAATAAAGTATTTTTGAATTTGAGTTTGAATGAATACAATAACGGAAGGCAGGTTATGACAGAATAGATAAAGTTCTAGATGCCATGCTTAACTAAATTCAGGGAATCTTATGAGTGACAACAGCTCTGCAGTTGAAGCAACAAACGACATGATGAGTCAAGGATTGGCAGTCAATGATAGAGTCTAGCTTGGCTGTAAATAACTATATATTGCTTAGGGCATTTATTAATAAAACTAGTAATTTAGATAACTCCACTGCTGTGTTTTGTTGGTGAGGCCAATTGGCTCTAAATTAAGAAAGATTGATTTAGACCAATTGACAGACGAAATAATGCTTTTATAGCTTTAATTAGATATTAACCTTTTTGAGAATTGGTTCTAAATCAATTATCACATTTCAGTGCCCACTACCAGCACTGATCACAATTTAGCTATAAATGCTAAATAAATGCATTGTTTTTATTTTAACAAAAACATACAAAACACTTGCAGACACAATGCAGCAAGTATTCAGTTAAAGAAACAACTGAACAACTTGCTACTAGTAATGCAACATTTGACAAATTGAAAACAGTAAACATCTTAATAGCCTTGTAAAAAAAATGAAACAAAACATTATACGGGAAGTTAAGTAGAGCTCACAACACTGACTCTATCAAATATTGTCAAGGAAAGATTCAAATATGTTTCCATTTTTGTTTGAATCTGCATTTGAAAGCAGGTCTAAATAAACCTGCTTTCAGGTCAGGCCTCATTTGAGGAGATGCCAATCTAAAAACATCCTGTCATGAGGTTCATACCTTGTTTGAAGTTTTCACAAATCCCAAACTACGTTTTATGCAAATGGTCATTATGGAACTATATAAAATGTATTGCTTTTGAGAAAAGTGAAGAAACCACACTGTATCTTACATATTCTGTGACGAATGTAGAATAATTCAGTCCACTTTTAAGTTTTCAGGGTAGCATATAGTTTCATTTAAAACAGATCCCATCTAAGGTCCTGAATAAGCCAATGGATGCTCCAAAGTGGTCCTTTTTTGAGTTTTCAAAAATTTAATGAAGGTTTCACAAGCTTTGTTTTACATTCTACAGTTTTCAAACTGGGTGTGTAAGATTGAAATAACGCAGAAAACACAATTAAAACGAATCATTTTAAACACAAACTCTTACCAGTACTTCCTTAAACTGGTGTAGTAAAGATAAGTGTGTTACGGATCATAAACTGTAATTTAGATATTATTCGAAGAACAGTAAATAGACAAGGTCACAACTAATCACTAAGTATTTCGTATTTCCGGCTGTTATTCCCCAGTCTTTAGGTTGAGGGTTCAGTTTGACCCCAAACAACTCGTGTCATCAGCAAAACGCGAGGCAGTTTCGTACCTATCCGGTGTAAGATGATCTTTGGTATCCGTCTGAAATCCAGCAGTCTGCGCTGATCCTCCATCTTGACGTTGATTTCTTTCAACTCTGTGAATGTTTCTTCAGCAGGAGTTTCCTGCTCGTTGATAAACTCTCTCTAAGGCTGAGCTGAAGAGATTTTTAATTGTAAACAAACACGCAACTATTTACAAAAACTCACATGAGTTTTTGTATTAGATACCGTCTACCTAAACTAAAGCTAACGCTACTATCTGCTCTTTGTTTTTAGCTTCCTTGTGTTTCACCGTAGCTGCACTGAAGAAACTGTAAACCACTTTTCGTTCCGCTTTGAATTTCCGACTGTTAGTCTCGTATTTTAAAATAGTTTTATTAAATAAATTAATATTATTGAAAGTTCATTTATTTCAGTAACTTAATCCACTCTTGTGTACGGAGCCTTTCCAGTAGATCAGTTCAAATGAAACACATTAATTACTCACATTAAAATGTTTTACAGCTTTTATTTCACTTTTTGGTGAGTTTATGCTCAGAACAAATGAAACCAGGACTTTTATGAAATATGAAATTACATATTAAATTAAAAGAATTTAAAAAATTTAAAAAATAAAAATTTTGACACAAAACAATCTATTTTTGAGCTGGTGAGATCTCTTCTTATTCACAGAGGAAATCCAGCCCAGTAGCCATTCAGCTGGTAACCTCATAGAAAACTGTTCTAACATCAGTTCTCAGCTGTTTCAGGTGGAAAACATCAACAGTGAATCAAATCTGTTAACAGCCACAGATATTAACTTCATCTTGGAACAACAGAACCTGCTAATGTTATTTAGCTCAACTGTAACTTATGAAACATGTTTTAAAAAAAGGTCACTAATCAGTGTGAGACACTGCAGATCCATTGCACCGTTTCTTCTTCTGTTTGGTCAGCTGACTGTGGTGGATTGGTAGGTATCTTCAGTTCAAAATGCCCTTATTTTGGTTCTGTTTCTTCCACTGGCAACCGCAGAACCTCACTGTGAGACACAGCAGAACCCAAGCAGAAACAGAACCAACAGATTCCTGGAATGAGCTCCAGAAATGCATTTAAAGGACAATTTGGAAGACAAAATATGAAAGGTGAAAATGGACAATGATAAAATTATTTAAAGCGTTTATTTAATACACATTAAATATGTCACTACTTCATCAAAATGTAAACTTAGCAGTCAATCAAGATAATTATTAAATATGCAATTAATTATCTGTTTTATTGTTGTTTAATAATCTGTTCTTATTATTATTGTTTAATTATCTGTTTTTATTATTATTTTTTCCTGGGTGCAGTTTCTCCACTGCCACTTTGGCTGTACTGAATTAACTGTAAATTAGTTTTTTTGTTCTGCTTGGAATTTCTTCCTAACATGCAAATTAGGTAGAATAGAATATTATTGAAAGGTTCATTTATCTCAGTGAGTGAACTGAAGTATACAGAGTAATTATACAAAACTAATATTTAAAGCCTTTTACTTCTGTTAATTATGAGGATTACCTGTTATCAAAAGGTAATTTTTATCTTACAGAAGAACCATATTGGTACGTATGTATTCTACATTTTTTGAGTATGATCTATTTACTTTGTAAAACAGAGTAGAATATTATTATTTTTGCAGGATTTTATTAAGTTTAAAAGTTAAACAGTGAATGACTACATATATTTTAGAGGGTCACAGAGATTTGTTGTTTTGGCTTGAAAAGATTGAGAATAACTGCAGGAGCTATTTCCCCATTTATTGGTTAAATCTTAGAATTTAAATTGTTTAGTTTATTCTTATTTTTGTTTATTTCCTAGTTGATTATCATTAGAATTTTTGTTTAATTTGTTATTTAGAATAAGGTTTTTGGTTAGTAATTCACTTAATTAGTTAATTAATTTCAGGTTGGGGTGTGGGTATTTCACGGGTCTTGGTAGCTTATTATGCACGTGGGTGGTCACAAGGTTTTTTTTACCAGCCTATCGAATCAGTCACATCAGTATCTAATTGTCAGTCAGTGAACAGGTACAGGAATAGGAGCAGAGGCCTGTAACCTTTTTGCCTGAACTTCAAAATAAAACCAAATTATGGCATTTTGACTTTTTGATCTTTTGTGCTGCGCAAACCGGAATCCACGGTGCATCAAGTGACTATTGAGTTGGATTCACCCTTTTGTTTTGATAACTTTTGAGTTTTGAGTTTTTTTGATTTTTGAATTTAAGTTTTGGGACAAATAGTCACTACGATAACTGAGTTTCTTATGAAAGAAAGGTTCGCGTTGCCATAGAAACAAGTGAAAACATGAAAGGTCACTGAAGAGACAAGATGTGAGAACATGAGAGGAGATCACATTAAAGCCATCAAAACAATAAAAGTATTTTTGTTATTTTGAAAAATTCTTAGTTTTTTATGTCTGATATATTTTCATTCTATTTTCAGTTATGCAGATAGAAGCACACGGATAACTAGTTTATAAATTGTTAATTTAATAATACTGATTGTAGCATCCCGGTTGAAAGGATGGTCTCTCAAACTGATGGTTCACAATCCTTTAATGAACAGCCTTTGTATTTGAACACACTGTAAGAGCTACAAAATATACAAATAAAATACCATTAGTAACTCAAACATTGTTGTTCTAACCTTTTCCTTTTAACATATGAATCATTTGCCTTATGTGCTTTAATTATGTTTTACAATACATGTATGTATTAAACTCTAACATTCATGTAAAGTCAAATAAAATAAAACACAACGTTTTGTTGTCCTGTTGACAGATAACCAAAGAATATTAGCACCATCTAGTGGCGAAACACAACCGTCACACCCTATAGCGAACTACACTTTCCGCAGGAAAACTAAACTTACACATCAAAACACTCACCTAGTTCCCTCAACCAAGCGCCAACTAATTGTCTGCACCTTAATTTGAACTACTTCTTAATTATCTCCTTTTCACTCTGAGCCATGCGGTTCCCTCTCTCTCTCTCTCTCTCTGCACTATGACCGATCTCATTTCTGCAGTTTTGCGTCAGTCAATTTACCACCTTGCCGTTTCAAGCACTTTCAAAATAAAAGCATCGGCTGAAAAACAAATGCTTCTTAGTTACATGAGGAAACAAAAATATACGAATAAGGTCATTTACACTGATAGTTCATAAATGCTTATTTAAATGATAGTGTAATTATTTCTCCAGCTACTGATTGCACAGAACCCAAAATTAAACACTGACAATTTAATTGTGATGTAGAAAACTGACTTTTGGAGTTTAAACCTTTAAATTCCAAAAGGTTTAATGTAAAACTAAGGACCTCTGCCTCCTCAGAAAGTAGAGGTGACTTTAGCCCTTCCTGTACACAGCAGTGTTCTTAAGCCAGTCCAGTTTTTTGTCAATGTGGACTCCCAGATATTCATAGTCCTCCATAATATCCACTGACCTCCTGGATGGTAACAGGGGTCACTGGCGTCCTGGTCCTCCTCCTCCTCAGATTCACCGCCAGTTCCCTGTTTTTTTGTCACATTGAGCTGCAGCTGGTTCAGCCCACATGATGCGACAAAGTCTCATCCTCAGTCTCATCACCTCACTGAAACAACCAACCACAGCCGAGTCCTCTGAGAACTTCTGGAGATGACGGGTCTCAGTGCAACAGCTGAAGTTGGATGTATAGAGCGTGAAGAGGAAGGGAGAGGACAGTTCCCTGTGGAGATCCTGTGTTGCTGACAACACTGTCTGACTCACAGTATGCAGCGATTTATAGACTCATTCAACAAATTAGAATATTGCTTAAAAACCCATTTATTCCAGAAATTTTATCACTAAATCCAATACATTATATACATAAAAACCACATAAATATGTGAGCCTTTATTTCTTTTAAATACAATGATTTTCCATTTACAGGTAATGAAAACATGACCTTTAAAATTGCAGCATAACATCAAACCACTAAAAAAAAAACAAATGTATTACAGAAATGTGGGTGTTGTTTATGTTTAATGGTTGTTTTGTCTGATATTGTCTGTTTATTGACTGTATAGTACCGTATCTTCATGCTTTTAGTCTAGTGTATGTCATACAGATTACTGAGATACGTCTATATCCAATGTATAATAATGTATATTTAGATTCAAATTCAGAAAATATTAGCAAAATTCATTTGAGGCTCATACAGTAACAGATAACCAACCAAAATCATGAAACTAAAAGTATAAACACAACAAAGGATAAACACACAAAGACTCCAAAAGGTTCAACGTAAAACTAAAAATGTTCAAATGCATTGTTCCTTTAATACACTACAAATATCACTTTTAAAAATGCATAGTTAATTTTTTTAAAAAAACACTTGATTAATAGCTCGCTTAAAATAAAACAGTTTCATGGAAAGGTTCACGTTCTGCTGCTCTCACATGAGCAGTTAAGCTTCATTTTTTCAGTGAAACTTTTTCCACAGGTCACACATGAGAAAGGCTCCTCACTAGTGAATCGTCATATGACGATTTAAATTAAATTTGCTATGGAAGCTTTTTCCACAGGTCACACAAGAAAAAGGCTTTTCATCTGTGTGAGTTATCATGTGACGATTTAAATTAGTTCTGCTTTGATAGCTTTTTCCACAATTCACACAAGAAAAAAGGTTTTCACCCGTGTGAGTCTTCATGTGATAAGTTAAACTCATTTTATTGATGAAACTTCTGTCACAACTCGTGCATGAGAAAGGTTTCTCACTCATGTGAGCCACCATATGACTACTTAACTGAGGTTTGCATCGAAAACTTTTTCCACAGGTCACACAAGAGAAAGGCTTTTCTCCTGTGTGAATCCTCATGTGTTAAGCTAAACTGCTTCTTCCAATGTAACTCTTTCCACAGGTAATACACACGAACGGCCTCTCACCTGTGTGACCTCTAACATGTTGATCTAAACAAGCTTTGACAGGGAAACTTTTTCCACAGGTCTCACACAAGAAAGGCTTCTCACATGTGTGAATTTTCATGTGACTCAGTAACTCATATTTGCTTCGAAAACTTTTTCTACACTTCTCACATGGGAAAGGCTTCTCACCTGTGTGAATCATCGTGTGACGTTTTAAATCAGATTTGGTTCTGTAGCTTTTTGCACAAGTCACACATGAGAAAGGCTTCTCATCTGTGTGAGTCTTCATGTGAGTGGCTAAAGTAATTTTAGTGAAGAATTTCTTTTCACAGCTTGGACATGAGAAACGCCTCTCACTCGTGTGAGTCCTCCTATGACAATTTAACTGAGATCTGGATGGGTAGTTCTTTCCACAAGTCACACAAGAGAAAGGTTTTTCACCTGTGTGAGTTCTGATGTGATATTTTAAAACAGTTCTTTGGGAAAAACTTTTTCCACAGGTCACACATGTGAAAGGCTTCTCACCTGTGTGAGTTCTGATGTGATAAGTTATACCAGATCTATTAGTAAAACTTTTACCGCAGATAGAACACAAGAAAGGCCTCTCACCTGTGTGACATCTAATGTGTTGATCTAAATGATCTTTCACAGCAAAACGTTTTCCACAGGTCCCACACGAGTAAGGCTTCTCACCTGTGTGAATTCTCATGTGACCAAGTAACTTGGATTTGAATCGGAAACCTTTTCCGCATGTGCCACATAAGAAAGGCTTCTCTCCTGTGTGAATCATCATGTGGATATTTAATCTGGATTTACTGCAGAACCTTTTTTCACAGGTGACACATGAGAAAGGTTTCTCGCCTGTGTGAATTTTCATATGATTTCTTAAAGATGATTGCCTACTGAAATTTCTCCCACAATTAATGCATGAGAAAATATCACCTGTGTGAATTCTCATGTGATAAATTAAACTGAACTTTTGAATGTAACTTTTACCACAGACTGAACACATGAAAGGCTTCTTGTCCGAATGAATTCTCGTGTGTTTAGTCAGGTATCTCCTTTGAGAAAAGGTTTTATCACAAACTTTACAAGAATACAATTGTTGGTGTTGTTGATCTTCCTTGTGTGTTTTTTGCTTTGAACTGTCAGTTTTACTTTCCCAATTTGTAGTTTTCCAACATCTTTCGTTGTGTTTCTGTTCTTCCTTTCTCTTTTTTCCTGGGTCTTCAGATTTGCTTCCTTCCTGATCCTGGTTCTCATCCTCAGCAGAACCATGAGAGACAAGTTGGTTCCTCTGTGGTTCTGTTTCATTGTGGATTCTTTGCACATTAGGAGGATTAACCAAAATGTCATCAGTCTCCTGTTTCACCACAAGCTGCTCTTCATCCTGACTGATGCAGAGTGGCTTCTCTTCCTCTTTGAACTCTTGCTCTAGTTTTATCTTCAGGGCTTCTGGTTCCTCTTGTTCTACAGTGGAGTTCTCCTCCTTGGAACAATCTGTGAATTCATTCAGAACCTCCTCCTCTTTACACACCCAGCACTGCGGGAGATCTGCACAAAAAGACAAAACAAAAGCTTTTAAATGTGAGTAAGAGAATGATTCCTTCACTTTAATCACTTAGAGCCTTTTCAAGTGATTCAAAGACTAAAATGACAACATAACCAATTTAGTCCTTCTGAACAGAAGGGAACTCCATGTCAGTCAATATATACTTTGGACCTTGTGGTGAGAAAGCAAGATGGCGATAGCTTAACTTAGTGTCCCCAAAGTTGGTCCTGGAGGGCCGGCATCCTGCATGCCCTCCAGGACCAACTTTGGGGACCCCTGACCTCGTGACTCCCCAACAGAAATAGTCCAAACAGCAGATCGATTTAATCTTGTTGTAGTACCTTAGAGTCTAATACAAAGTTCTACACCGAAAACCTTTTATGAACAGAAGAATTTGTTTTCTAGTGTACCTTAAAAAAAGATAAAATAAGCATTTTAAATCCTGCTGATGCTTTTGGTAGATTTCATGTCTCCGTTCCAATCTTCATTTGCATAAAACATCTGTTGTTCATCACTGAAACAATCCAAATTAAAGTTGTAAGCAACCTCAAATATCCCTTGCAGCTCAGCAAAGATCTGGCATATGTTGTAACTGCGAACTCATTGCCGATCGACAAACTCCAACTCCAACTCCACTAATCAATTCTGCATATAGCCACTAAGCAGTACATTGAGAAAGACTCTATATTATGTTCAGTTAGGCTCAGTTCAGCTCCAAAAAGAAGTATTCAAAATTTGGCAGAAACCAAACCTTCTTGACGGAAGTTGTAGCCACTTCCTGTTTGGTGTCATAGGAGTAATTAAGACTTCCTGTAGAAAACTGCATTTGAGTTTATTATCTATTATCAGACAAAGGTTGAACATGAGGGTCATTCACCACAGAAACTGGTGACTTTTTTCTCAGTGGGTGATGTTAGGGCTGTCACCATAAGTTTTGCTGAACAGTGAATTTTCTCAGATGTTATTACGATAAACAATTTCTGGTAATATAATGCTGATGATAATGCAAGAACACATTCTAAATGCAAATCAATCTGATTAAAATAACAGTACTAATGCGTGTGTGTTGATAACTGTAGGGGAAAAAACGATCCGTCATAGCACCCTCAGTAAAATGCTTAGCTCCCCCTTAGCACCTGCACAAAAAAAATTCTGGAGCCGCCACTGCTCTGAGGTGAAGATAAAAAGAAACAGCTTCCAGCTGACTCTGAGGGTGGGCAGTACCCCCCCAAGTCCCCCCAATGCCTCCGGACCTGACTGTAATCCTAATGAGCTGATTGGTGATGACTGAGATTTGAGCCTCCAAGCATTACTCGCCCCCACACCAGGCTCACTCGTTTTTCATTTAAATCAGTTTACAAGTATCATCTTTACTGCGATACGCACCACATTTTTCTGGCAATCCCATAATATTATGATCCTATAGTGACATCTGTGTGTGCAACACACTGCAGGTCAACACTATGTTAAACTATAGTCTGTTGCTGTTATTCATTACATATGATCACAAAAACATTCACTGCATGTTTACATATATTAACTGTTAAAACTAATATTACAATTATGCTGCTTATAAAAACAGTTGAATCATGATGGATCCTCATGTACACAAGATGTATTTCATTCTTTAAGCGGTTTGTTTAATTAATCTTCCTTCTTGTTATCCATGTTAAGAGGGAAAGATTTCACATATTTTAACATGTAGGATCCATTTTTTCCCACCGTATTTATTTTACATCTTAATTCTAGAGACCATTTTTTTACATCAATAAGTAATGAAACTTATTAAAACAGTTTCATTCATTTGCAGTATGGTTTCTCTTGATATATTTTGCAAAAGGACTGATAACA
Organism: Poecilia formosa; assembly: GCF_000485575.1. Taxonomy (NCBI): domain Eukaryota; kingdom Metazoa; phylum Chordata; class Actinopteri; order Cyprinodontiformes; family Poeciliidae; genus Poecilia; species Poecilia formosa. Next base: position 746,967 of record NW_006800227.1, read on the forward strand.
CATTTTTATTTAAAAACTGTACATTTTAAAAAGCTGTTTGTGATTTTGTTTAGAATACTGAAATTAAAACAGGTATTGTGCATTGTTTTTTTTAAGTTTGGACCTACTGTCTAAAATTTAGTTTTAAATCTGCACATAACGCAATTAAACACAAACTTAACGAGAACGTCCTTAATCTGGTTGGGTCACGGATTACAAACTGTAATTGTCGTATAATATGATGAATAATAGTCCGGTTCGCAGTTGATCACTTTACGCATTTAATATTTACAGCTGCGGCGGAATTACAGTTTGTTGTAAAATCTATTTGAGTTCTTAACCCGTCTCCAATTCTATTTATCACATCTAAAACTTTACCTGACCCGTATCATCAGTAAAAAGTGAAGGTGTTTCGTACCTATCCGGTGTAAGATGATCTTCGGTATCCGGGTGAAACCCAGCTGTCTGCGCTGATCCTCCATCTCTTCTTCAGACTTAACTTTTATTTCTGTCTGATCCTCCATCTCTTCCTCGATCTTGACTTTGATTTCTTTAAACTCTGTGAATGTTTCTTCAGCAGCAGTTACCTGCTCGTTGATAAACTCTATCTGAGGCTGAACTGAAGACATTTTTATTGCAAATACGGAAATATTTACCTAAAACACCAAACCAGTTTTCAAACTACCTTCTAACAAAAGAAAAGCTAACGCTACCGTGTGCTCTCGGTGTTTCCGTGTGTTTCACTTTGGCTGTTCTGAAGAAACTAAACGAGTTTTTTGTTCCGCTCTGAATTTTCCGCTTTTTGCCACCTTTTAAGATGCAAAATATGTAGAATTGAATGTTTTTGAAAGGTTAATTTATTTCAGCCGACTTAAGCACAGTATAAGGAATAATTACACAAAGACTGATTTTTAAAGTTTTTTATTTCTGTTAATTATGAGTTATAAAACTATACTTTTATCTTACAGAAAAAAAAACATATTGGAACGTTTATTCTAATTTTTTGAGTATCATCTTTTTAGTATGTAAACCAGAGTCTAATATTGTTATACCATATTGTAGTTTTGTAGGTCTTTTTTGTAGGTAGCCATCAAAATAGTAAGTTTTCTGGTTATTTTGAAAAGGTCTTGCCCTGTTTTTTACGTCTGATATATTTTCAGTCTCATATTCAGTTATGTATATAGAAAACACATACATAACTAGTTTCTAAACTTTTCATTTAATAGTACTGATATTTAATGAATGATTACTGAAACGATATTGTAGTTATTCCAGGTGGAATGCAAATGCAAAGTTGCTCTAAAAGTTGCATTAAAAGTGCCAACTTTGCACGATTTTATAAATAATTTAATGCAAAGTTGGCATTTAAAATGGACTTTTAATGCAACTTTTAGAGCAACTTTGCATTAAAAGTGTCATTTACCAAATGATACTTCATAACAACTGTCTTAAACATCCATGAAGACTTCATGTTCATGACAGATGTTATGACTGTCATGTTATTCTTATCCGCACCTCATCAAATAAAGTGTTACTGACTCACTCAAAAAATTTGAATATTACTTAAAAGCCATTTATTTCATAATCTTTACCACTTAATCCAACACATTGTATACATTAAAAACACATACATGGATGTTTGAAAGGCTTTATTTCTCTCAAATATGATTTTCAATTTACAGGCAATGAAAACATATTTAAAATTAAAACATAACATCACACCACTAAAAAAACCAAATGTAATACAGAAATGTGGGTGTGATGAAAGATTAATGGTTGTTACTTTGTCTGAGATTCTGTTAATTTGACTTGTGCGCTGCATCATATAGTGTGGTATTGTTATGCTTTTAGTCCAGGGTATGTCGTACAGCATTCTGAGATACCTCTGCAACAACGGTACATAAAGTATATTCAGAAAACGTTGTTCTCAAAGCACAGTTCATTTCTGACTCTACCAGTGCATACACTAAAAGGTACCATGTATCCACTTTATGAAAATCAAACAAAGTATAAATACAACAAATGATAAACACAAGGAGTTCAAAAGTTTAAATCTAAAAATATTCAAAAGATTTACTCCTGTAAGCCACTACAAATATCACTTGTAAAATAAAAAAAATCCATTCATATGAAAGAACTCATTTAATGTAGTTATTGCAAAAATGCAACCGACCACCGGGCTTAGCAAGTTTTCTGGCTCAAATCTCGATTCTGCTCAAAATACTGGTACATATTTTAAGACCTTTTCAACGTGCAAACATTTACATGTACAAACACATTCTCAGAGCAAAGTATAACAATGACTTCTGTGGAACAAACATTTGGGAAAATAAAACCCAGTCTGTGGTTAGCTCTAAATCAAAATCTGACCAGATCTCAGTAATATTTTCATTTCTTTAAATAAACATGACAGAGTCCTACTTACACAGAAAGAAAAAAAAAAACGTTTCAATGATTTAATATGTAAAGAACTTAACATGAAGTCATTCATGGAAATGCCAAAAATGCTAAGCTCAATTATTCCACATGGTTCATAACTCCATGAAAAAAACTGAAATGTTTTCTACTTGATGTGTACAACATCTGACCAAATTTTCCATTGGATCGGATGCCAAAACGGATCGGCTCTGTTTCGAGGCCAAGTCTTCTAGTCTGTGTGAATTCTCATGTGATGAGTTAAAAGCTTTCTTACACTGTAACCCTTTCCACAGGTCCCACAGGAGAAAGGCTTTTCACTCGTATGAATCCACATGTGATCAATTAATTTAGTTTTCCTCCCGAAACTTTTTCCACATCTCCAACATGAGAAAGGCTTCTCACCACTATGAATCCTCACGTGATCAAGTAAATTTGTTTTTGTCCGGAAACCTTTTGAACAAGTATCACAAGAGAAAGGCCTCTNGATCTTCGGTATCCGGGTGAAATCCATCAGTCTGCGCTGATCCTCCATCTCTTCTTCGGTCTTGACGTTGATTTCTTTCACCTCTGTCAATGTTTCTCCAACAGGAGTTTCCTGCTCGTTGATAAACTCTCTCTGAGGCTGAAATGAAGACATTTTCACTGAAAACACTGAAATATTTAACTAAAACACCAAACCTGTTTTCAAACTGTCTTCTAACAAAAGAAAAGCTAACGCTACCTCGTGTGATGAGATTCACCGTGTTTCACTTTGACTGTCCCGAAGAAAATGTAAACGATTTTTAGTTCCCCCGTAAAAGTTCCGCTTTGAGTCTCCTCTGAACCTACAACTAAATTAAATATTTTAGAATATTAATGAAAGTTTAATTTATTTCTGCGACTGAAACACAGTACATAGAATGATTATACACAAACTGATGTTTCCAAGCCTTTTATTTTTGCTAATTCTGAGGATTTTCTGTGGAGACATAATTTAACACGTCTCCACATGCGGAAACCTTTATGTGTACAAACATATTCTCATAGCAAATTATAACAATGACTTATGTCAAAGAAACAGAAGTTCTGTTTTGTTCTGTGAAACACATAATTTATTATTAGAACATTACATCAATCTGATTAATGGAAAAAAAAATTACTCAAAAAATGTAGACTTGGAGTTAGTTATCAAAAGATATTTTTAATCTTACAAAAGAACCGTATTGGAAAATATATTCTAATTTCTTGTGATTGATCTTGTCACTTTGTAACACAGAGCCCAGTGTCAGTATATTGAGTTGTAGTTTTGTAGGCTGGGATTCATTTTTAAAATTAAACAGTGAGTGACTTCAGATATTTTACAGTCAAGAGGCGGGTTTTAGCGCTAAAATCACAATCTCATCTTTCACTGCTTGTCAAGTTAAAACAGCAAGTGGTGTATTTGTGTGAGTGCAATACCATCTCCACCCAGCTGGCACGTGCCTCACAGAAAATCAAGCACACCCGTCTCACTCACTCAGGCCTTCAGGAGCCTATAAGGCAACTCAGCACACCTGTGTTTGGAATAATCTCTACAAACAAAGACCTCATCTTCAAGCTCCTGCAGAAACACCACTGGTAGGAACTGAACTTTAAACCTGCATTCGGAGGACCTAGCTGGCTTTACAAAAATGGATTTATGAAAGTAGTTTATTTAGTTTTTTTTTTTTGATGACTTAAAAGTAATTTGTTTGTTTGTAGGTTTTCAACCTGCTTGGGTGTCATGTATTGGAAAGTACAGTGATTTAAAGAGAAAAGAGAAATAAAAGGATGGCACTGAGAAGAGTTGGTCCTGGATTTGTTTGATGGGAGCAAGCCCTTTTCAAGTTTGGGCAGAAGCTAAGGTGATTTGTAGAGGTCAAAAAACTTGACACTGCTGATCCTCCCTCCCCCAGGTGGGGAGAGACATTTCAATAAGATAAATATAACACAATTTAAGCAGCATGAGGCATTAACTTTTATTTAAAATGAAACATCAAATCTTTTTGTATTAATAGATATCCAGTGGGCATCCATCATGTAGGTCAGGAATCTGTGAACATTTTACACCAAAGATGTGACAAGTATCAGAGATCTACAGACTCATTCAATAAATTAGAATATACTTAAAAACCCATTTATTTCAGAAACTTTATAACTAAGTATAACATTATATGCATTAATAACACATAGATGGATGTTTGAAACCCTTTATTTCTCTTGAATATGTTGATTTTTCTTTTACAGGGAAAGGAAACATGACATTTAAAATTACAACATAACATAAACCACTAAAAAAACATTCATCCATTTTCACAGTTATCCCCAGTAGGGCCACAAGGGGAAATAGTATTTATCATTTTTAACAGTGAGCCCCTCTTTAACTTCAGTGTCTGATGGGACACTGATGGGGACCTTATAGGAACCGCAACTAATTATAAAAATAGACCTTATTGGGAAATACTCATCTTAGAAGTAAAAACAACACTGTAATAGTACTGTAGGTTATTTAGTTTTTATACATTTGAATGAAATATTTTCACAGGAATGTCGCCATATTGTTCAAGCAGCAATGCATTCTGGGTAAATTACATGTAGTGGTCCATACTACCAGATTTTCCATTCGATCTGATGCCAAACTGGATCTGAGGTGTTTTGTTCCTAAAGTTTTTTGTCTGAGTGACTCTTCATATGATGAGTTAAACCATTTCTACTGTTGCAACTCTTTCCACAAGTCCCACAAGAGAAAGGCTTCTTGTCTGAATGAACGTTCAAGTGACGATCTAGAGTGTCTTTTCGAGTAAAACTTTTTCCACAGGTCCCACAACAGAAAGGCTTCTCACCTGTGTGACTTCTTATATGATGAGTTAAAGTCCGTCTAGAAATGTAACTCTTCCCACAGGTCCCACAAGAGAAAGGCTTCTCACCTGTGTGAATTCGCATGTGATAAATTATATAATCCTTTTGTCTGTAACTTTTTCCACAGGTTGAACATGTGAAAGGTTTTACTCCTGTGTGAGTTATCATGTGACTCGTCAAGTATCTGTTTTGAGAAAAGGTTTTATCACAAATTTTACAAGAATATGATTTTTGCCCTGGCTGAGCTTTCTTGTGCTTTTGTTTTTCAGTGTCAGTTCTTCCTTTCTCCCGTTTGGTTTTCTCACATTTCTCCTTTTGTTTCTGTTCTTTCTTTCTCTTTTTTCCTGGGTCTTCAGAATTGCTTCCTTCCTGATCCTGGTTCTCAGCTTCTGGAGAGCCATGAGAGATGAGTTGGTTCCTCTGTGGTTCTGTTTCATTGAGAACCTCCTCCTCTGTATACACACAATGTTGAGGGAGATCTGGACAAAGACAAAACAAAAGATTATAAATGTTAATCAAACAAGGAATCCTTCACTTTAACCTGTTGATGCATCAAAACAGGATTTCTTGGGTTATTCCAAAATTACAATCTTATAAATTAACTCAACCAATGAGGTTCTTTTGATCAGAATGGAACTAGATGCGAATCAAAATATATTATTGACCTCCAGGTGAGCAAACAAGATGGCGATAGCTTAACCTGACAAATATTACAAAAAGTCTTCATCCTCCATGTAGCTACAGGATATATATCACGTTAAAGAGTGACATAAAATACCTAAAGCGAAACACTAAATGCTTTAAATCTTGACCCATTGATATTGTCAGACATTGATCCACTCACACACTCAACACTAACTTTCAAAGCACCACTAAATCTCAGCCTTTACTTTCCTGCAAATCGCAGCAGAATTGGTAACAGTGGGTGATTGTTGTTAACTGCGCACATGCAGAAAATGATGACAAAATGATCATATTGAAAATATTTGACATGAATATTGGACAATTTGGAAGATTAAATATGAAAGGTGAAACTGGTCAATGATAATTATTTAAAGCTTTTATTTAATACACAATTCATTAAATATGTCATTACATGATTAAAATGGAATCTTAGCAGCCAATCAAGATAACTATTAAAAATCCATTTAATTGTTTTTCATTATTACTATTATTATTATTATTGCCTGGTTCAAGTTCCTGCAACATCACCCTAAAATAATTCCCCAGTCAAAGCGGAAGGTGGGGCTTTGGGCGGGTCTAACAATGACCCACCCAAAGCCCCACCTTAAATTTGGGCCCTTATTCTGTCAGAATAGCTGACATGCATTGAGTACGCAGTAAGAGGCCTGTGACATACAGAGGAGCTGTCAGTTCAGTATATGTGACAAGATACAAGAATTAAGTCAATGAATTGTTTTTAGTGATAACTGGATGGATATTAGGGCTATCGATTATTCTTACGATTAATCGACCAAACGGATAAAAAAATTCTAAAATAAAATATTGGTAAATCTGGCATAATACCGGTGTTACTATCAGATATCAATATCAGTCCAATTTTTCATATTTGAGCATCCCTAACAGTTGCTTTTTTGTAGTTTAGAAAACTAACCTGCAACAATAATAGCTCACTTTCTAAGTTAACCAGAAGAAAAGTTATAGAAAAATCTGAAATTATATTGAATTTAATAACAAAGAGGCAGGCTCACAAATATGCTTATAAAAAATGTCTATGCTCCAGCTTTTAGTTTATGTATTCATCTTCAGTGAGTTTAACAGATGAACTCTCACCTTGCCTCATATCTGCCTAGCTTTGGGTTTGAGAATACGGGAAATGTCGCCTGCAGTGGGGGGCCTAGAGTGGTGAGGGGGAGGATGGAGGTAGATTAAAGGCGAGCGAATGGAAGACGGGGGTTGGACGAGAGGAAATGGACCGAACCTAAATCTGGGGAGAGACGGACGAACAAACAAACCTAATGTGGGCTGCCATTCAGTCTATCCGCTTACCTACTCCTGCAGCGCTCTTCCCGCTGTTCGCTTTGAACCAGCAGCTCCCGGAGGAGAAAGGCTTCCTACTCCAGGCATCACTCCCGCCATTTTAAGGATGCTTTTGGTCCCAAAAACATGATTAAAACCCATGCATTATCATCGCTCAATAAAATCCCCATGGGCCGCACTTGAAGATTGGACATTGTGATTGTAACACTTAGCTTTCGTCAACAACTCGTAGGCGGTAGTGAGAGCTACGCGTAACGCATAATGTCCCGGCTCGAACACGGTGCGCTAAATTATAAAACATAAATTAACTTCAAGGTAGGTAAATTTTCCTTGAGGAATTTTAATAATTGAGATACTCGAATCATTCGAGGAATCGTTTCAGCCCTAATGGATATAAATACATTGTCATGGTTTCACAGTGGAGTTGACTGCAGTCACTATGAAACACGCCTCCTGTTCCTTGATGATGGTCTGACTGGTTAACTAAGTCAGGATGTCATACAGATGTTAATAAAAAAGTTATGACATTCTATCTTCAATGTCATGATGCTATGTTGCTGATTTAAAGCATTTTTTGTTAAGTTTTAAAATTAACTCCCTTGTGACCAACTACTTTCGAAACACGAAAATAATGTTTATTTTTCTGTCAAAACGGTTGGAACAACCATACAGGACACAGGCTTTAGGCATTTTGATGCTGGATCAATTAAAGTAAAGGGATTGTATTTACTTCTTGACCTCCATCTGTATTGGTTTACGTCAGCGCTACGTCATCTGAAACCCAGTAACGACACACTGATCAGTTCCTGCGGCATACTGAAAGTCTTTCTTACGGCGGCCATCGTACTTTCTGCTATTGTATAATGTTTTTGTATGGTTTATTAAGGAGTGAAAATAGTCTCAAAATATCTGTGCGTGTGTAAAAATGGATTTGTAACTCATGCCAGCATCTTTGTGTGTAAGTTTGGATAGTTGTATCCAGGGTGGTGCAGAGGCCACTAAAGGGGCAGGTGCTCAAAAAAAAGGGCACATCTCACCGCATTCAAGGACAGAATATTAACAAAGCCACACAGCTTTCAGTGTTTAATAAACAATGATACATTACAAAATTGTGAGATATACAATCAAAGCTAAGGAAAATCTATATATAGAACATACAACTATGCATATGTAAGATATTTTATTAGTAATTTCTTTCTGCAGGTCTACTTTGTTATAGGAAAGTATTGCAATATTCAAACTCGCAATTTACCAGGATATGTAAATCAGAGCTGGACCACCAGATATATTTTCTCTTTACAGAATTACACTATTAAAAACATAAACAAGGGCAAAATGCAACCTTTTAGTGACTGTAATCTATAAAAAAAGAGCTGCCTGTTTGCTGCAGTGGAGATGAAGATGGTCCATTCAGGAAAGCAGAGCTGCAACAAACTTTAA
>NW_006800227.1:756660-771122 GCF_000485575.1 Poecilia formosa
AATGCAACCTTTTAGTGACTGTAATCTATAAAAAAAGAGCTGCCTGTTTGCTGCAGTGGAGATGAAGATGGTCCATTCAGGAAAGCAGAGCTGCAACAAACTTTAACTTGGAACTGCAGAAAAAAGAAAAACAAAAGCAAAAATTGAATTGTTAATGCATGTCACCATGAGAAAAGCCTACTGAGTTTTGCTTAAAAAACTTTTTTTCTCACATGACGTCATGGGCAGGGCCCAAAATTGCAACAAATATTTCTGATTTGTGCAAATAAAAGTTTGTTTGGCAAATAACTAAGTTCACGAGGCAAAAATTAGTTATTTAATTTAGAAAAAAGTTAAAACATTTTGTTTTTAAACAAAGAAATCATTACAATTCCAAAAGTTTTGATTACAATTTTATTTTACTTAACTGATATTATTTTTTTTTTTCATTGAATAATTGGGGGGAAAAATAACTTCATATTCTGCGAACCAGACCCTAAACTTAAAGTCTGGATTAAGTTTTTTCCCCTTCATTATTGACACACATTATATCTATCATGATAATTCAGGGTGAGTTATTTTTAATTCTAAATTAATATCCTTGTTGGACTTTTATTTAAGTGCTATTTTCCTTCAAGACACATTTACCTAATGCTGGAATAAATACAATGCACATTATGCAGCAAAGGAAATTAGAATATCGGACATTTATCCATTATGGAGATGATCGGTTTTGGACGGGCGATGTGCCCCTATTGCATAAGTGATACTGAAGAATGACTGATTTCATTAACGGTACAGGGAAGAAGCTTTTTAGTTATCTAGCTTTGCTAGCAAAGTCGTTAGCTAGCAGCTAGCTAATAGCACAACAACAGCCTAATGTCTGCATGATAAAAATACTGAATCAATAGATAAGAACAGTTTCTCCTCACCTGGCTGCCTCCTCCCGCTCAGTAGTTCTTCAGAGAAAGGCAGACAGAGGCCTGTCAGTGTCTGTTGTATTTCATTACCTCTCTGCTTAAACCGCTGAAGCAGAAACGATGCTTCAACGTTTTCCGTCATCCGACAAATAGCAAGTCTACTCCACTTTATTCACCAAAAACGTTTTTTTTTTAATTTACCAAAAACTGATCTGTAATCTGGAACGTTCGCTATGTTGAGCTCCAGTTAGCCGCCTTATCTCACTGCGAGAGAGGCAACTGCGTCATGCGTCACGGGCAAAAGGTCAAAGGTAACAAGGTGACCGGAGGGCTTATTGTGTTGTACAAAAAAAACCCCAACAAAAAACAAATAATTTTAGTACATGTTATTATGTGTCAGAAGAGGGCTTAGAAAATAATAATACAAAAAAATAAAAATAAAATAAAAATTGACCAAAAGGGCACTTGGGGGCAAGGAGCAAAAGGGGCAGGTGCTCAAGCCCCCCCAGCTGCCCCTCCCTCCTTCCCCTCTGCACGTGCCTGGTTGTATCTGTGAAACACGATTTGTAAGCGCAAAAAGAAAATAAACCTTTGCCTACGCCTACAAATGTTGAACAAGTACGAAGGAGTCGCCAGATACACGCACACACAAAACTGCAGTGACGTACAGATCCAGGTATGAGTGCACAGCTATTTTTCATGTCCAGCCCCATCTCAACCTTACACAAACAAACATGAAGTGAATAAATCGACCGGGTACGTCCTAAATCTGACTGGTAGGCATAAGTGCGGGACGGATCACTAACTGTAATTGTCATATTATCAGATAATCCGGGTCGCAGTTGATCATTTTTAAGCATTTAATATTTATAGCTGGGGCGGATTCGTCATTACAGTTTGGCGTAAAAGTTCTTTGAGTTCAGCGCTCCTTAACCAGTCTCCAACTCTCGTTAACATATCTCCAACTTTACTCAACCCGCATCATCAGTAAAACGTGAAGGTGTTTCGTACCTATCCGGTGTAAGATGATCTTCGGTATCCGAGTAAAATCCATCAGTGTGAGGAGATCCGCCATCTTTTCCTCCATCTTAACGTTGTTTTCTTTCAGCTCTGTGAATGTTTCTTCAGCAGGAGTTTCCTGCTCGTTGATAAACTCTCTCTGTGAGGCTGAACTGAAGACAGTTTACAGAAAACACGGGAATATTTAACTAAAACACCAAACCTGTTTCAAACGACCTTCTAAGAGGAGCTAACGCTACCTCGTGTGCTCCGTAGCTTTCCGTGTGTTTCACTTTGGCTGTCCTGAAGAAACTGTAAACGATCTTTTGTTCCGCCTTGAAGTTTCCGCTTTGAGCCTCCTCTCAACATACAGTTACATTAAATATCTTACAACATTAATAAAAGGTTCATATATTTCAGTGAGTGAAACACAGTATTTAGAGTAATTACACAAACACGGAAGGTTCCAAGCCTTTTATTTTTGTTAATTATAAGCATTTTCTGCAGCTAATAAAAGCCTAGCATTTATAATTAGAATATCAAATAACGATGATTGATAGTGAAAAAAAATCCATCCTTTCTTCCATTTTCTTTACACCCTTGTCTCTAGTGGGGTCGGGACAACATTGAATGGATGAATGAAAAAAAAATACTCAAGAAATGCAAGCTTGGAGTTAGGATTAAATGGTATCTAATCTTTCAAAAGAACTATATTGGAATGTATAATAATTTTTTGAGTATGATCTTTATACTTTGTAAAACAATCTAATGTTATATCAGGTTGTAGTTTTGTAGGTTGTGATTCAGTTTTAAAGTTCAACATTGAATAACTACATATATTTTAGAAGACCACAAAGATTTCTCGTTTTGACTTGAAAAATTGCAAATAATTGACTAAATGTGAAAAAGGTTAATGTTGCCAAGTAAAAGTCAAAACATGAAAGGCCACAAATACAATTAAAGTATTTTATTTATATCACTCTATATATATGCAGTATCTGACAAAGGAGACGCTATTAATGACACATTTAAAAACATACAAACAAAATATGAAAATACTAAATAACAGAGGAAACACTGTGACGCCTCCCAAATGAACAAAATGTGTTTAACTGAAGCTCCTCCCAGCTAAGAAACAAAAGTCATTTTGCAGCTGTATAAAATATCAATATACTGTCATGAACCTGGTTTCCTGCTGCAAACCTTGAACATCTACTTCACAACATGTGCGATGCTAATCTGGTTCTGTCCAGTTTCTCTGTTTTCCAGACTCGATATGTCGGGAACCTTTCAGGCGATCAGAACTTGTTGACTGGAACAAACAGTTGGAGGGTTCAGAAAAACTGGTGATGAGTTTCTGTTGAATGATTCACCTCCAGCAGCAACAACCACACATCATGTCTCCCCCTGCAGGCCTGACAGAGAAGCACCTTCATGCTGCCACCTGCTGGCAAGAGCCTGATACTACAACTACATTGTTTCAGTTGTAGAAATCATTGACTCAGCCATTTTATGTAAGAACAAGAATCTAATTTAAGTTCATTAATTTTGATGGTAAAACCGACAAAATCCTGTATTTAATGTGTTTGAACTCTTGAAGATGTTTTTCCTTCAGTGGTTCTCGGTCCAGCACCACTACAAGCAATGTTTGAAGAGTAAAACTATGTTGATACATTTATGTAGTAGTTAATGAGATAGGTTTTCATGTCTTCACCATCAAATAAAAATATGTGCTGGTGTTTGGACCCAGTGGCTCCTGTGAGTCCTCCTCTGTTGACCTGGGACCCTTGGAGGAATATTTTAAACCTGTTATTCCAGATCTTGGTTTTGACAGCCAAATCAGAGTCGTGGTTAAGTCCAGCTTTTATCATTTAAGGCGATTGGCGTCAGTGAAATCTTTTATTTCCAGGCAGCATTTTGAAACAGTGATCCACGCCTTTATTTTGACTCGATTGGATTACTGTAACTCACTTTATCTGGGAGTCAGTCAGTCGCTGCTCTCACGTCTGCAGCTGGTTCAGATGCTGCTGTACAACTTTTGACAGGAACTCCAAAGAGGGAACATGTGACCCCTGTCCTGACCTCACTTCACTGGCTGCCTGTATATTTTAGGATTCATTTTAATTTAAATCGCTACATAATCTTGCCCCAGCTTACCTCTCTGAGCTTCTTCAACCCTACATGCCCTATCGGTCTCTCAGGTCAGCTGCTCTTGGAGATACCAAGATCAAGAAGGAAGCTCAGAGAAATCATGTTTTACTGTTATTGCAAGGATCTCTAGATGCTTTACTTAAAGCTGACATTGAAAAATATGGCAACAGTTAATGACGATGACAATCACTGAATCATCCATCAATATTTATTCAAATCAACATTTATTAGAAATTACATTCTGCTCAAAATACTAGTGTAAATTTTTAAACATTCCTTTTTAATAATATATTTTGCTTCTCATAGCAAAGAATACCAATGACAAAAATTTGGGGAAATAAATAATTATCTGTGGTTAGCAGCAAATCAAAATCTGACTAGATCAATTTTATTTTTGAGACTTTTTTTCAAACATAGAAAAAGAACTGCTTTAATATGTAAAATATTTAACATCATCATACATGGAAACAACAAAAATGTAAAAGCTAAACTCAATTATTCTACAAAGTACAGAACTCCATGAAAACTGAAACCCACAGAAATGAACCCTGCTGAATGTGTGACCCTCTTTAACTTCAGTATCTAATGGGATACCGATGGGAATCTGAAGCACAAATACGACTGAAAAGTAAAACAAAAAATTGGATTAAGGAAAACAAGCTGGTAGGCAAAAGTAGACCTCAGTAGGCCTCACATACAGTGTCTGACCAGTATTTTGGTCAGACACTGAAAGACACAGTCACAGTGAATCACTAGCAACCTGCAACAATCTGTTGACTAACATTTTCTACTTGCTGTTTACATCATCCGACCAGATTTTCCATTCGATCTGATGCCAAAATGGATCTGAGGTGTTTTGTTCCTAAAGTTTNGTGTTCCCGCTAAATACTGCATATACCCAATTTGGGTTGTCTTGGCCTTTTTATCGCAGCCTGTGGGGTTTACCCTGACTGGGAACGAGAATACAACCTGCTGAATGTGACAGGTAGCCAATCAGAAAGCGCTGTGATGTAAGAACAGAGGGGAATCCCAAACAGCTGACATATCACGCAACTGAGAGTCCGGTGGATATCGGAGATGATATGTGAAAATGTTTATTATTATATGTAAAGGTCATTATTATATATGTTTATGTTTATTCAGTTAAAAATGTTAACTATGAAAAAACATAGTCACCTCCAAATCATAGTGCAGCAAATAGAGCGGCTGCTCCCGCTGTCTTTTATCCACCGCCTTTTCTTTATGTTACGTCTTTTATCTTTTAAAATGACTCCACAAACTGTCACTATTGCTTCTACATCGTCATCCGTGTTTGGTTATTCTAAATTCCCGTATGCTATGTTGGGGGTTTTGTGGATTTTCTTCTGGAATCGCTATGTTTGTGACTGGAATCGGTTCGTGTGGTTTGTTGCTCCTGCCGTGTAGCTGAACACGAACCGATCGAACCTGCTGTACTTTTATCAGCTCTGTGGTCACAGAGGTTTGGAAAATCGTCCGACAATCCTTAAATCTTGCCTAAACCAGACTTAAGACTCACAAGCTCTACTCATCTCCTCTCGACCACTAACGCTCTCTGACTCTGGTCGCTATGGTAACGTTTACATATCCCTTCAAAATAAGATACAGATGCGCCACAAAAATGAACATTTTACTTTCGTGAAAATTTTAACTCACGATAATGACTAACGGGAGCCCTGAGCTTGTTTCTCTGCAACGAGACGGTCCATCTGGGAGTGACGAGAGACGATGACACCGGAAGTGTTGCTTATATCCACAGCCTGCTTGGTCTCTACGTGGTGAAGCAGCTTGAAGCTTCATTGCCTCATTAGCAGCTGGTCGCCGCATGTTACACAGAGAGGCTTAATGTGGGACTCACCTACCGGTCCGGGATAAATCCATCCTCCTGTCTCTTCTCTGGGCCTTTTCCCCTTTGCAAAGAAACTTTCCAAAGACATCTGATCCGTTTCTTACTCATTTTGCTGCTTGTGAGCTCGGTGTTGGCGCGCAAGTAACTGAGAGAATCCGGTTAAAGAATTTTCAAAATAAAAGATCCTCCAGACTCAAATAATACATAAAACGGAAATATTTAATTATTTCTTGCGCGGCCCGGTACCAATTGGTCCACGGACCGGTACCGGTCCACAGACCGGGGGTTGGGGGTCACTGCTTTAAACAACAATTTGAAGTCTGCTGTAAAATTCATGTTTAGTCAACGTGTGAATTTACTACATCAGGATCAAATAACTTATTATTCATCCATGAGAAATTATGATCATTAAGCTTAAATTTATTTTTCAAACTTTATTAATTTCTACAATATACGTTTTACACAACTACTACGTTTTTCCATCTTGACCAAAGCCCTATCTGGCAACCCAACGGTGCAAGAAATTTACGTAAAGCCTAATGACGACCACGTTCTTACGACTCTGCTTTTAGTAGTGATCGAACGTTTGAGAACGCACTGATACAAAGGTAAGTCTTTCAATTTCTTTTGCAACGCTTTTGATGATTTCAAAAACATATGATACATGAATGACACACTACAATCTGCGACAGTCATAGGCTACGCTAGCGATTTCCTGCAACCACATGGGATTTTTTTCCCCCCATTTTTTTTAAACATGGTTGCTAAAAAAATACCTTGTTGATATATTTATCACCAGCGTATTATAGCGTGACAGTTGACAACACTATTTTAATCGGGGTTATAATAAAATTAATATTTTTTGTGGTTGACTTTGCTTAGGGTTATAAGCCATCGCATCGACAGCTAACTCCGAGCGTTGCCATTACGCTCTTAATGTAATTGCGCCTGTCCTGGGAAATAGCATTGGGAGTGTTAGACCGCGAACACATAAAGTGAAGTTATGTACAGACATTATTTTGCCCACAGACATTTATTTTTGTGATTATCAATTAATTAGCATGTGCTTCTGCATGTGGATTTGCGTTTTAAGTGTACTGTAACAACAATTTTATTACTCTAATTATTATATTATCATGGATGATTATGCAACCTACTGAAACAATTTCTTTTCCGTTGTCCTTTTTTTTACATGCATAGATTCTTAATTCTTTGACTGCTTACAACAAATTTGTGAACATGGACGGTAAGATGTACTATATAATATTTGTATGGAATGAAATTATTTTTAATTGCAGAAATAGATAGAACTGTAACACTCATAACCTATAATGACACTACATTCTGTGTTATTATTATCACACATTTATTGTTTCTTATAATTTCATGTTTTATCTGGATCTTTCTGTGTTTTTTATCACAGCTTCCCATTGTTTTTCTGATAAGGACTCTTTTTTGGCCAGTGCAGCCTCACAGTGTATGTTTTGTGACAAGAAAGAAATTGGAAATGCTGCTCATCTCATGTCACAGCATCTCAAAGAGCCAATTTATTATATTAACAACAGTCAAGGTATGATAGAATTTATTTATATCTAACGTCTATTGATGATGAAATTTCTTTTATTTGTATTATGCAATGCTTTATAATATCTGTATATATATTTTTTAAGAAAAATTTGTGGTTGCCTGCTTCTGTAAGGATGGCACAGATTCAAGCAGGAGTCACTACCACTGCCCAATGTGCAAATGTTCTGTTTTCTCAAGATCTCAAAACTTCATAAAGCATTTGGATCGCATACACGGTTTGTAGTTTTGATTCAGACAAATTCTTATATTCATGTGAAACGGTATGATTAAGCATTACAATAAGTACTCCCAAGACATTTGTATGCAATGCGCTGAAAAGTCAAATTTTAATGTTTATGTGGTTGTATGAGTGCATGACTTTTTAAGTTTTATTTAAAATTTCTGTCTTGCAGGTACCACATCCAAAAAAAGAAAAGGTAATTTATTAATGTTGTTTTTCAACACCTCATTTTAAAAATATGTCTTTCCACATCATGCTTTTAATGTGGATTATGAAAGCCGCACCAAAAATATATAAGCTTTGAAGATGCCTGTACTATTAACAATGACATTATTTATCACATAACTTGTCTTGAAGCCAAGTGGAGTGTAATGCTAGCCAACAAATGGGCACAAATTTAATTAAGACAACACCTTCTTCATTAGCATAATATATAATAAAACAATAACAATTCAAAAAATTTGATAGATTTGTAACAATAAAAAATCATTGTATAAAGACTTACAAATATATGCATATTTCTTTGGAAAAATCTGTGATTATGGAAAACTAAAAAGAAAATGTATACATTTCTTTACAATTACACATCCATAAGGGAAAGGAACCACCCAAAAAATGTCTTTTATTGAATTTTTTTTTCATTCATAGGTTCCTACTTTGTCATTGGATTTTCATTGTGCTGTTTTGTAATCTAGAGTTAGTTCTCCTTACCTACCCGATAAAGACTCAACCAATTTTCTATATGAAACCCATTTATCCTATCAACCACAACAACATAGATAAGTCATTAATTAATCATAATAGTAAACCTTACAAAAGAGGTAAAAGTATCCTATTGATTATTTGTCTTTACAGGTTCGAAACAGCAGTTTCAAATTTATTAACAACCCTTTTTATATTCAAAATATGAAAAGGGTTGATAGTGTCATGTCATGAGACTGACATGACACTATCAAAAACATGACAACACTGTCATGACCATGAAGAACTCTTTATGAATGTTTATGACAGTTGTCATGAAGTGTCATTTGGTAAATAATGACACTTTTAATGCCAGTTTCCTCTAAAAGTTGCATTGAAAGTCCATTAAAAATGCCAACTTGGCATTAAATTATCATAATTTAAGAAATCATGCTAAATTGGCACTTTTAATTGACTTTTAATGCAACTTTTAGAGAAACTCGGCATTAAAAGTGTCATTTACCAAATGACACTTCATGACAACTGTCATAAACATTCATAAAGACTTCTTTATTCTCATGATAAGATGTTATGTCATGTTTATGACATAACATCTTATCAGTCTTATGCTCACCCCATCAAATGAAGTGTTACTGAAAATACAGTTTTTGTTTCTTCTTTCAAGTAACTGTTGGTNGATATCAATTAATTAAGGCCATCAATCAATCATCCGATTAAAATTTGACAGAAGGGTGTCCATATAGTCTTCTCCCAAACATTTTCTGGGACCCCACTGTTTTCATGGGGATTGACTTTTTTGGGAGCAAAATGAATGTACGTAGCTGAACATAGACAACAACATCGGTAGCCTACAGGCTACTTGTTAACAAGCTTAAGGTGCTGTATTGATATTAGCTAGTCATCTTTTAGCTAACATTACCTGCATCCAACAGCTTAACTCAGTCTGTTAGTTTGGGGGAAAACTGTGAAAAGTTCTTTGCGTTTTGATGGTTTGCTGCCGTGATTCTAACACACCTGTAGCTCTGCACAGCAGCAGCAGGTCTCCTTCACTGCCGTTGCGTGTAAAGGCGGCTCGGAAAAACAGGTTACAACATGTTAACAACGGATTAAACAGTTTTAACCGTTGATAAAAGTGACAGAGGACACAGATATGGGGAGTGTGGAAGCCTCTACTGTATCAAATTGACATAGGAACAGAGAGTTGGCCAATATAAGGTAAAAACCCAGCGCATACAGTGTTCATGTTTTTTTTTCTTCCAGACGGGGGGTGTGCCCCACAGTTTGGGAACCTCTAAGTTAAAGTATTTCTACAACTATAACTCTTTCCACAGGTCCCACATAAGAAAGGCTTCTCACCTGTACGAATCCTCATGTGATCAAGTAATTGTGATTTCGTCCTGAGACATTTTCCACAGGTCACACAAGACAAAAGAGAAGGGAGTTTAGTAAGGGGAAATTTTTCTGCCATAATCCAAGAGCACACAGAAACACGTCTCTACCAGCTCTTCGATATTTCAGGCAAGGCACAAAAATGTGGCACAAACCAGGATGTAAAATCATTCATGTTAGGTAAATTGTATTATTATCAACTATTCGTTATACTTTTATACTGCTCTTACCTTATGTACTCTTATTTGTTTTAGTCATATCTTTTAAGGAATGTTTCTGCATTGTTAATCACTCTGATTTCCTTTCTCAGAGGGCCTCTCTGAAGAAGAGCAGTGACGCAGCTCTTCACAGAACGCCCTGCTTTTGACCTCTTAGATAGCTGTAAAACCGTCGCCGTGAAGATGTACAACTTGCTCTGTTTGACCCTGTGTCAGAAACTGGAGGCGCTGTAACTGTGTGATGAAGTGTTATTTCCCCCTCCCTTTAGAGTTACAGCGCTCTCTGTGATTAGGGATACTAAAGACAATAAAAAGAGAGGAGCAGGCAAATGTGCTTTCAGAGAGGTAGGAGATTGTAACTGAAAGCACATCTCTGTCTGTTCTCCTCGTGAGTATTCAGAATCTAACTCTCTGTTGTCTTTCCTGTGTTATTTGGTCAGGTGTCAACTCTAACAATTCACAAGACCTTTATTAAATCAATGCATTTGGCCAAATGGAGACATAACTCACCTACAAACATGGACAGCAATGAGTCCCTGGAGGAGAAGGTTGTGTCTGAGTGGGAGTGAGGACTCCATACTTTAATCTGTCATCCTTGAACCCAGAGACATCACAAACTTCTCCAGTTATTCCCATACACACAAACTATAGCTGTCAAATCCTCTCCTGATTAAAACACTCCACTCTTGGCTGCTGCCCATTTAAGAAGTTGTATTTTCTCGTATGTACTGGATGTTTCACCTTTTTCACCATCCTGTTCTGGCATGATTTGTGCTCCGTATATAACTGCTGCATGCAAACAATTTTATTCATCTTATCCTTAGCTGAAACATTTGAAACTATAAACGGAATACAAGCTTCTAAAGGGTTTAACACAGTGTAGCAATTTTAAGCATTATACTTTATATAAAAAGGATGTAATTGCGGTTGTTTTGATATTTACAATTATCTGCGTTGGTCACAATAAGATGACTTGATTTTTCCCCAACACCATTCAACAAAGTAATCCTCTAATATGAGTCAACTTATTTCCTATTTCTGATACACCTGACAGCTGCAGAGTCATCTGAGTATTTAATATAGTGCATATTTCATATGAAATGTAATTTGTTATGTGACTTTGTAACATTTATTTTCTGTGTCAAGTTTCAAGATATCTTTAGATTTGTTCACATACTGAGTATAAGTATGTGTGACATAAAGCATTTAGAATGACAGAATACTCTGTGTCAGTTGTTCAGTAGGATTTATGGTTCTGTTCAGCTCAGTATTAGTGTTCATGGTAAAATATTAACATTGACATTTGTTTTTTTTTATTACAGCACCAGTTCAAATTACCCTTAAATAGTTTAAGTTTGGTGTTGAGTATTACTCTTTGTATTATGTGATTTCTGTTCAGCGTTACTTTTGTCCCTTAAGGCATACCGTAGTTAGGGCAGTGATGGCGTCTCAGCTAGCTGTAACCAATGTTGCTGGTATCTGGTGGGGAAGTTGGGTAACCGAACCACTGTGTTAACACGTGGGAAAGACTTGCAAGATATGTGTGTTCTCCTTATAAGTGCGTCATTGATGAGTAAGTTGCAATATTTGAGTGTTTACTGCAGCTAAATGAGTGATTTGAAGTTTATTTGTTTGCTGTTATTTCACCTGTTGCTAAGTCCGAGCTGTATTATAGAGCATTGTGCTGAACATACATATCTACTTTGGAGTAGAGGCATGGATATTAACTGTGGAGTTAACTTGCCTTAGTTTGTTAATTAATATTGATTTTGAGGTTGAGCTTATCTCTGTTTTATCTATTTCCTTCTTAGTTTATCTAAGATATAATGGCATGGTGTAATGTGTAATGATGGGTATTTTCCTCGAACCTTCATTAAAAGAACCACAGACAACGTATATGAATTTTATGACCAAGCTTTTGCAAAAGGAGAAGTCTCAGCAAACTGAGAACGTTCTGAAGACCTTTGGTTGCAGCTTGTCTTTTATTATCAAGCAAAAAGAAGTTTAGGTAAGGAAGACAGCAGAGACAAAATACGACTGCACACAGACAGTTTCTAAGGTAGGGAGTATTCCGGTTGATAAGGAGGCACCTGTGGAAACATAATTCAAGGTCTGGGAAACACACAGATAACTGTTTCACATGAAGACAAACAGGCAGATGGGGTCTCCAGGTCAGTTTATATGAGAACACTTTAAACTGAAAATCACAATAATACTGAATGTTGATTAACTATTGATTAACATTAGACTGAATATGAACTAAAGTAATAACAAAATGATAATACCAAAAAATCTCTAACAGTAATGATAGGACACCTTGAACTTATTTTCTGTATTTTTGTTTATTCTAGGAAACCACACACACATACACCTTCGCATAGACACACATTTGCTGCACCTCATCCAAACATCTGGTCCTGAGCTGAATCCTGGACTAAGTGGTGTTCTGGCCGACACTCCAGGAGAGACAGCAGACGCAAATCGTGACACCGCACCTACTAATGGCACTTCTGGTGGCAGGTGTCATTATGCGCCACAAGTGCCACTGTTTTCGGGGCTAGCTGCCAGTGTTGTTACTGCCTTCGGCTGACCTCGGCACCTCATACTGGTACTTCCGCTGACACCTGCCATTATTAGTCACAAGCATAGACATAATATAAGAGTAGACCCTGCACATCGGCTGCTCCGGCGCAGAAAATACGGTGGCCATCTTGGAGGGGTCATCCCTCCTACTTTGCTCAACCAAAACAGCAGAAGATGCCTCAGCACTGAGGGATATTGTTGTTCGGATCTATGGATTATTGATGCGAGGGCTTGACAGACAACATTTCACAAGTAAGATGGACATATTATTGTGTATATATTGTGATTAGAATATTACTTTACTGTATTTATGTCCACCGGCGAGATACCAGCTAATATTAGCTACAGTGCTTGGTGTAATACGGGTTCAGCCCCGCTATGAAGGCTAACTGAGATTCTGTAAATCTAAAAAAAAAAAAATTATTCTCTAACATTGACTTAGATTATCTGACACAAGGGCCTATATTAGAAATAAAACAATATAGCACATATTATAAAACTTATATTACTTGTTATAACATTCACCAGCAAAGTTTACAAAGGTAGTAAAGACTATTTGTCAGGGTTCTTGTGTGTGTGTGTGTGAGTGAGTGAGGCATCTGTTCCAGTGAGGATCTTGGTGGAGAACCTGGGCAGCCTACGCAGGTGGATCTCATCTGCCTCATCAGTGTTGGGGATAAAGGAGCAGCAGAATATTCACTCAGCGCTGGATGATTAACATGCACCGGTAGACTCTCCAGCCGTTTCTTGTGGTTGCTAGTTGATTTGATCTGTCTCTGCAATACTTTACCAGTGGTTTCAAGTCCCTGTGTTTGCCTGCCTCTAGGTCGGTCTCTGGATTTTCTCTGGACCAAGTTTCTTTGTTCTCTCCTCCTGAGGATTTCCCTCCAAGTCTGCCTGCCCGCTGTTCCCTCCACACCTCTCCACCAGTTCTCCGGCTCCAATCATTACCATCCTCACTCCTCTCAGGAACCTCTGTGACCAATCTCCACACTGGACCTTGGCAATTCCCCATGCCTCAACATAGCCATTCTAAAGTAAGCCTTTTCTCTGTGCATCGCTGAACATCTGTTTTTTTGAACCACCAGTAACCCCGCTCTCATTCCAGGCACCTCCGATCGTTTGTCATTACCGCCCCTCAGAGGACTAAGAAGATTTGTCTGTTGACTAAAGAAAGAGAATAAAAATCTTACCTTACTCTGGCTTGTTGATTTTTGCATGTGGGTCAGAAGGTTAAAGCCGAACATGGCACTATTATTTATATTCTTTCACTCTGTCAAAGGAAAGATACATCCCGTTTTTGTTTTGAAAGTTTCATAAAGACACGATGTGAGGAAGAAGAGGGAGAAATCTATAAAGAGAGACGGATTCACCGCAGCACGGATGAATCTCACATCGGATTTTGGACTCAATCTCAGCTGCTGAATCACTCTGAAGCTAAAACTCGTCGGCTGAAAAACATATACATATATCTACATGTTTATACATACATACAAACATGTATCCAATATATATTATTCACTATTAATCATTATTTATTTGTGCCATTTTTAATCATTTATTTGTGTTTGTATAGTTATATAAATATGTATTGGTATTACTAAATCATTTATTAAATAAATTATGAACGGCTGTGTGCTTTGTAATATGCTCATCATACATCAATATCAGAATATTCCATCCTATTCGACTGTTATAGCCACTAAGCATATTTAAATATGCTGAACTATGCATTAATACATACTTAAATAATACAATTGTTTATAAATGTAGCTTTGATAGACGTTGGAATATGGTTTCCAGTAACAAAAAAGCCTATTTTCGCTGACGAGATTTGGAGTGGCGAT
>NW_006800227.1:771132-774307 GCF_000485575.1 Poecilia formosa
TATTTACTATAAACTAATGCAAGCTATAATTTAATCCATAGGTGTCTCAGTTGCCGAAAAAGAATACCCAGTTTGTGGTAACATTGTGAGATTCCAAGACTATACTTCAGGTTTTCACAATTTCAACAACAATGTCCTTCTTACGCTTCCTTTGTGTGAGCTTCTGCTATCAGGCCTGGCGGTGAGGAAAATTAAAGCCAAGCATCAATAATGGTTGTTTTTGAGTTTTTCATTTTTAAAAACTCAAATTTCTTGTTATGTCTGTAAATTTGTGTTTACTCAAAGAACAAGTCAACAAGTGGACGGATGTTGGAGACATTATCCTTCTTTAATGACAACAGATACCATCATCAAACTGTTCGAAAGGCATTTCATCACTTTCTTTCTCTGACAAACTTTAAATTTGACTTCTCGTGTTATCAGTGCGGACACCACCCACCGGTGATAATAGCGGGAGAGACAGCAGATGCAAATCGTGACACCGCACCTACTAATGGCACTTCTGGTGGCAGGTGTCATTATGCGCCACAAGTGCCACTGTTTTTGGGGCTAGCTGCCGGTGTTGTCACTGCCTTCGGCTGACCTCGGCACCTCATACTGGCACTTCCGCTGACACCTGCCATTATTGGTCACAAGCATAGACATAATATAAGAGTAGACCCCGCACATCGGCTGCTCCGGCGCAGGAAATACGGCGGCCATCTTGGAGGGGTCGTCCCTCCTACTTTGCTCAACCAAAACAGCAGAAGATGCCTCAGCACTGAGGGATATTGTTGTTCGGATCTATGGATTATTGATGCGAGGGCTTGACAGACAACATTTCACAAGTAAGATGGACATATTATTGTGTATATATTGCGATTAGAATATTACTTTACTGTATTTATGTCCACCAGCGAGATACCAGCTAATCTTCTGTTTTTGTTTTGAAAGTTACCTAAAGACACGATGTGAGGAAGAAGAGGGAGAAATCTATAAAGAGAGACGGATTCACTGCAGCACGGATGAATCTCACATCGGATTTTGGACTCAATCTCAGCTGCTGAATCACTCTGAAGCTAAAACTCGTCGGCTGAAAAACATATACATATATCTACATGTTTATACATACATACAAACATGTATCCAATATATATTATTCAGTATTAATCATTATTTATTTGTGCCATTTTTTATCATTTATTTGTGTTTGTATAGTTATATAAATATGTATTGGTATTATTAAATCATTTATTAAATAAATTATGAACGGCTGTGTGCTTTGTAATATGCTCATCATACATCAATATCAGAATATTCCATCCTATTCGACTGTTATAGCCACTAAGCATATTTAAATATGCTGAACTATGCATTAATACATACTTAAATAATACAATTGTTTATAAATGTAGCTTTGATAGACGTTGGAATATGGTTTCCAGTAACAAAAAAGCCTATTTTCGCTGACGAGATTTGGAGTGGCGATCTTAGAGCGGTCAACAGCTTCACTCAGCGTTATACGTTGAAGGCAGTGACAACACTGACAGCTAGCCCCGAAAACAGCGGCACTTGTGCCGCATAATGACACCTGCCACCGGAAGTGCCATTAGTAGGTGCAGTGTCACCTACTAATGGCACTCAATATCAAACTGAAGATTGATTGGGACAAAATAATGAGAATTACATTCATTTAAGAGATATAAAATAACAATGGTATAATTTTCACCCCCTTCTAGTCAACATACAGTAGCTAATGTCCAGGTTTTTATTGTTTTTTGGGGGGAACAATTAGCATCCTTAAATTGATTGGCGCGATGCCTGGACTACGGCAGCCTGCAGGTGAAGAGCGCGGCGGTTGTATTTGGAAAGACTGAACACTGTGGGCAGCTGCGATGTAGTTGATACTTAGCACATGCATAGCTTTATGGACAAATCAGAACATAAATTTCATATCATTCCAATCTCAACAGGTGGGTGGCGGAGCGCAATGTGGCGGTACATAGCCACAATGCTACGTACCGCCACGTAGCAGTTGTGTGAGGAACAAATGTGTCAAATCCCATCATTCACATGGACACAGAAGCTATAAATGACTGGGCAAGGTGAGAGTTTATTAAATTGACTGAATATGAAGACATAAACTAAAAAATGGAGTATAGACATTTTTATTGTGTATCTATGAGCCTGCCTCTATTATTAACTTGAATATAACTTGAGTATAACTATTCTTCAGGTCAACTTAGAGACATTATTGTTACAGGTAAATTTTCTTTTTTATCCAGTTGATAGGTACTTTTCTTGAACCTTCATTAAAAGAACCACAGACAACGTATATGAATTTTATGACCAAGCTTTTGCAAAAGGAGAAGTCTCGACAAACTGCTCTCCCGAGTTGTTCACAGAGTGTCCTGACTTCTCTCTGCTAGAGCCTTTTATTTGGGAAAACAATAGTCAGAAAAGATAAACAAGACAGATGGCAGCTCAATCTAACACACAGGCCATCAGGCTCTTTCCCTTGAGAGCAGAATCTGGAGGGAACAATCAGTTCTCAGGAACACAGATATTCAACACAGCAATCAAAAAGTTTTAGCACCGTATGTCATTACCGATTAATATTAGACTGAATGTTGATTAATTATTGATTAGCATTAGACTGAAAATGATAACACAAAAATACAAAAATCTCTAACATTCCCCCCTTTTTNATTATTCTCTAACATTGACTTAGATTATCTGACACAAGGGCCTATATTAGAAATAAAACAATATAGCACATATTATAAAACTTATATTACTTGTTATAACATTCACCAGCAAAGTTTACAAAGGTAGTAAAGACTATTTGTCAGGGTTCTTGTGTGTGTGTGTGTGAGTGAGTGAGGCATCTGTTCCAGTGAGGATCTTGGTGGAGAACCTGGGCAGCCTACGCAGGTGGATCTCATCTGCCTCATCAGTGTTGGGGATAAAGGAGCAGCAGAATATTCACTCAGCGCTGGATGATTAACGTGCACCGGTAGACTCTCCAGCCGTTTCTTGTGGTTGCTAGTTGATTTGATCTGTCTCTGCAATACTTTACCAGTGGTTTCAAGTCCCTGTGTTTGCCTGCCTCTAGGTCGGTCTCTGGATTTTCTCTGGACCAAGTTCCTTCGTTCTCTCCTCCTGAGGATTTCCCTCCAAGTCTGCCTGCCCGCTG